>NC_091348.1:17477307-17499807 GCF_038502225.1 Cherax quadricarinatus
AAGGGTAGAGGGTAAAGAATGGAGAAGGTGTAATAGAGAAATCAGAAGGAAGGAGAAAGAACAGAACGGAAGAATGAAAGTAAATGAAGCAGGAGGAAGTGTAGAAGAAACGGTGTGAACGAGAAGGAATAGAGAATTCATAGAAGTGCATGGGAAAGGAAATTTTTAGAAGACTTCCATTTACACTGAAGCTGTTTGTCGAGACAGACCATTTGTTACTCGCGTGAGTGAAAATCATCTACCATTACTGAGAAGATGGAGGCAAGGATAGCATAACCGAAGGCTGTCTCAACACTCGTCACTCCCTCCCGACAAAGTCAGCTGGAAACGGGAGGAAAAAAATATTACATACCAATACTGCAAAACCATACATTGCAGAAGTGAATGGAATACAGAGGCTACAACTACCTCTTCTACAGTAACACTTCTCTTAGCACAACTACTCATGCTGCTCCAGTGTCACCCACAGTGTAATATCTATCATTGCGCCTACGAATAACGTGAACAACCAAAGAGCTTGTTTAGTTCCAGAACAATTATCAAGAAGCGAGAAGCCACTACCCAGAAAGAATTTTAACTAATAGAATTCTCTGTTTTACAACGTGTAAATTCAACAAATTCTGATGAGATTGGACTGAATTAACACCAGCCTTATAACAAGGAGTGTTGTACCATTGTAGCTTGTAACTGTATCATATTCACTTCAAAGAAATCTTTAATGCTTGACTGCATAGAACTTGCCTCATATCTTGAAGATTTGTGCAGTATAAGGTCATCTCGTAGCCTCCTTTTTCTGAGCGGGTAGAGGTTGAGAGATTTAGGCGTATCTTCATACTGTTTATTCCTGAATGATGATATATAGCTTTGTTGCTCTGATCTGTACTCTCTCAAGTTTATCAAAATCTTTATGGTAGCAAGAACAGTCGTTGCAGCAACATTGGTAGTAGGAACAATGGTAGCAGAAACAGCTGAAACAGCATTTGTAGCAGAAACGCTACCAGCATCTGTTGTAGCAGCAATAGTAAAAGCAACTGGAAAACAATGACAGGAATAGTAGTAACAACAGTAGCAGCAAAAGTAATAGCAGTGGAGACAGCACCAGTAAATGCAGCAGTGGTAGTTGCAACAGGAGGAGCAATGGCTGTAGCAACAATTGCACCAACAATTACAGCAGTGGTGGGAGAAGCGACAACTGCAGCAGTGGTAACAACAACAGTAGCAACAGCAGTGGAGGCAGCAGCAACAATTGTAGCAGTGGTAGCGTGTGGTCAGGTTTACAGTGGGGGGAAAGCTTTACGAGGCCAGCCCCTCAATTTGGTGTCCAGACTTGGCCTCTTACACACCGTCTGTTGCTTCATAAATCTGCACCGAGAGAAGCAGGATGCTCCTCTTCTCCCTCTCCCCTCTTTTTGTTTTTTGTTCGCTATTTGTGTACGAGTCAGTATGAATAAGATTTTAATTTTATATTTAAGATTGTGACTTGTCTAGTTGCTCTCTCTGTTTATGCGTATTTGCATGTCTACCTTACTGTCTCTTGTTACTCTGTCCCTTTGCCGGTCTGTACTTCTCTTTCACACACACACACACACACACACACACACACACACACACACACACACACACACACACACACACACACACACACACACACACACACACACACACACACACACACACACACACACACACACACACACACACACACACACACACACACGGAAGACAAGCAACGATCATGTCAGGGTTATGTTCCTGAAGTTTTAGCATGGCAGTATATGCTCGTGTATGATCATGTTTGCTCGTGTATACCTGCGATGCAGCCTCTCTCTCTCTCTCTCTCTCTCTTCCCAGGATTTCTGCCCACAGGTTACGTCTGATGTGCTATATTTTTTTATTCAGTTAATTTTCTGTTTGGCATGTTTTATGTACTTTTATTGCGCTTCTAGTACAGGAAAACAGTGTTCTTCAGGAGCATCAACACTTTGCATCGTTCCACCCTTAAATGAAAGAGTTAAACTATTATTATTTTAATTATTATTTATTATTTTATGATTTTTAGTAGTATTGGGTGTTGTTGGTGTGTTTGTTGTTAAATTATTTTTCGTTTTGTTTTATTGTCATTTTGATATTTTATTTTTTTTTATTTTTTTTTCTGTGGAAGCGCTAACCAGAAATTGGTCATTCGCCGCCTGGGCAACAGAAGGCAGTTATGTTTGATTTGAGACAGAGGAGGAACCTCAAAGTGACTTGTCCTTCTCGATTAATCACGTGCCTAAAGTACTCGGTCATACGTTTGCGAAGGACAGATAATGAAGAACCAATACACGGGATCAAAATCCCTTAACCAGCATCAAGGTGTCAAACAGTAGCAATCCCTTGCATTGGGTCAGGTACACTGTGGTTACATCACCTTCAACCTACACAGGGTGGAAGGCTTAATGGATTTTCCTCTCGCAGGAAAATTTGACTCCTGTTGCCTCGTATCTCACTATCAATTCTCATTAATTTCCATCCAAAAACTTTTTTTCCCTTTTACACTGATTTTTTGTTTTGTTTTTGTCAAATGAAATTGTATGGAATATGAATTATTTGTATGGAAAATTCAATAATAATAATAATAATAGTTATACTAATAGTAAAAACAGTAATGATGATTATGACAGAGTTGAAAATGATGATGAAAACGGCATATAAGAACAATTTCAGAAAGAAAATATACAAAAAAGTATGACAAAGTGTCGTAAATACACAGGGAACTGAAGTTACAAAGTTAATAATTTTTGGAATGATATTACACTCTTGAGTCTTCTCTCCCTTCACCTCACTCGATCTCACACCTCATCGTCATAGTAAAGTTTTCTTTCTGGTTGAGACTTTTCTTTTTAGAGATGCACTTGCATTTAGATATAAACCCACATAGTAATATACCCAGACATAAACTCGCATATTGATGCATGCGGAGATGCGGTCACATTTGGAGAGATAATCACGAGCGATGCCCCAAATAAATCTGCATTTGAAATATGAAGACTTTGGTATGTCGAGTGTGTATGTGAAAGAGAGAGAGAGAGACAGAAAGGGCTATTACTTAATGCGGAATGACCTTAATACATCAGATCTTTATGAAGCACAATAAATTTCAGGTCTGAATAGAAGAACGTCAGGGCATCAGATGAGACAGGGTTCCTAATTAATGCGCAAAGTGTGTTATTCTGTAGTAAATAAGGTTAGTATGTTAGAAAATTATACTTCATTTGCTCCGTTGTAGGACCTATCGTCTTCACCAGGGTCAATTAAGCCTGCAATTCACTTAGACATATTAAAGCTACTATAATTCTTAACAAAAGGATTAAAGTAATCCCTGGGTGTATATAAACTAAGTGATGCAAACCGCTCGGTATATATACACGCTATCTAAACAGCACTTTAGTAATTTAAGGCAAATCGCTGCTGCCTTCAAGATATGATCATTGCAGGAGTAGCAAGTTGTGCATTAGCAGGGAACGTTCGACGCATTAGGAGAGTGTTATATCTGGAGGTAAATTCACGCTTGTACATCAAGGGTGCCGTGAAAGAGGCTTACGAGGTACTCTGCCACGCAAATAAGGAGGTATGAAAATCCTTCCGAGAACGTGGGGAGTCTCTCCGGAGCAGATGTGTTTGGAAAAGCCATTCATGTTTATGGTCTTCCTATGCAGTTTTCCGCGCGAGTTACGGGCGCTACTGGAGCGACTAAGACCCATCGGGGTGATTAAGACTCTGGGGGAGGGACAAGGAACTGCGTGCGGATAATGGGAACCACTGTAGCTATTAGTGTTATTGGGGGACCTCAGGAGTGCATTGAAGCTCCGGCCCCAGCGACGTTGTGGTCAGGAGTGTTGTCTTTTATTTCTTTTTTTTTCGGGTAGAGAGTGAGGAGAATAGGGATTTAATGGGGTAAATGAGGGCATTAAGTCCTGTTGCACTATTGACACTTCTTAAATCGAGCCTATTCCTTTTCGCCGAACGTTTTTTTTTTTTTTTTTAATTACTCCGCAAGGACTCGGAGAGGAAAAGTTCTCAGAACCGGCATGGGACTAACACAATCTTCAACGGTACCGTAACTCTTAGCGTTTACGGGTGTCAACCGAGGATTACTGGCCCTGCTGCTCTTGCTGTCTCACGAACAGAAGCTAATAAGTGAATATGGTTGGCTAATAGAACAAGCGAGACACAAACTCTAAAGATCTACTATGGACAACGATAAAAGTGTTTTTGGTAATATTCAGTATGTCACTCTATTTAATAAAGCGGGGATGCTCAATTACTCTGGCTATGGAAAAGATTGAGTTTTTGTTCTGGGTGAACTAATGAGTGAAATTCTTGATTTCAGGGTGCTGATACTCCAGCCCATTCAACAGCAAGATTCGAACCTGCGAACTTTGCATCAAAGTAAACATTACTTTTGCCACACACCTATGGATGCTACATGACTAATTTCATTTTCCTCCCGTTTGAAATACCAGTCTTCACGAGCAGTACACATAATGCATCCACGAACGAGTGGTTTTAAGAAAATAATACTGCAATTGGCTGGGAATCGAACCCCTGATATGGCGGGAAGCCTGCCAGTAGGAGTGACGTGACCATTGGTACAGGGCACCTGATGTTTGAAGCACTGATGGCCGAGTGGACTAAAGCTTCTCGTAGTTATGCTAAAATATCGGAGGTTCGATTCCCGGCCAGTTGCAGTATTGTTATATATCTATCATATATATATATGTCGTGCCGAATAGATAAAATTGGTAAATTAGCAAGCACTCATTTCTAAAATTTTCTCTTATACGTTTAAAGTTATATTTTGTTCCATTTACGTTAATGTAAAAATTAATAATTTTGTACCAAAAGAACCTTAGAAAACTTACCTAACCTTATTATAATAAGCGTAATTTAATTTAGCCTAATCCAACGAAATACATTTTTGATAAGTGAAAGAATAGAGAAGTTCCAAGCGCTTTCGTGACTACTCACATTATCAAGGAACAATGAAAGTAAAGCATCAAAGGAAGGTATATAAAGGGGTAGCCCACACCACACTATCAGATCCCACAACAAAAAAACACCTGACGTGATACAGCAGGCCCGCCGGCCGAACTAGACAGGTCGTTCACACAACCCACCAACAAACTATTCTACCCAAGAAATAAGAAATTTAAAAAATTATTATTTGTCTAATGTATTATTAAATTCTTCCCAAATTCTATTGATTATAGATGGATCTAATTTATATAAACCAAAGGAAATATTCATATTATTGAGGTGTGGGCTACCCCTTTATATACCTTTGATGCTTTACTTTCATTGTTCCTTGATAATGTGAGTAGTCACGAATGCGCTTGGAACTTCTCTATTCTTTCACAGTGGTTGTTTTGCATATTCTGAAATCACCTGTTTACTGTGATCTTATTGCATATATATATATATATATATATATATATATATATATATATATATATATATATATATATATATATATATATATATATATATATATATATATGGTATAAACCTTGGTAATAAATACCGACAAGTTGGTTTAGAAAGACACGTAAGCAAACACTATGACATATTTATTAGAAAACGTTTCGGTCCTGGGACCTTGATCACTTCTAACAGAAGTGATCAAGGTCCCAGGACCGAAACGTTTTCTAATAAATATGTCATAGTGTTTGCTTACGTGTCTTTCTAAACTATATATATATATATATATATATATATATATATATATATATATATATATATATATATATATATATATATATATATATATATATATATATATATATATATATATATATATATATGCTTGCATTGAAAAAAAATTATCAGAGAATTCTTACTAAGATTCGACATCAAAATTTGTGTACAAATGTATGAAAATTCTTGTATGTTTAACTACATAAAAGTAAAGTTAGAAGATATTGAAATAAACACATTCCAATATCGAATGCTATTTGCACCCTGAGTCTGATAATGATCTACAATACTCAGGACCAATCGAGGTCAGTTAGTAAGTAGACTCATTCACTGAGAACAGTGCACAAACATTCTCATAAATTCCTTTCTTAAGCTGTTGTAGAAGCTTTCTAGAATTTTATAATTTTAAAATTTGCTTTAAATATAGGATCATTGTTTCTGAATGCAGTGCTGATAGAGAAAGCTGTTTGAGCTTCTTATGTGTATGATGCTGCGCTTCAAGAAATGCTTAAGTTTGTTCTATTTGAGGAAATATCAGTGTTGACTGAAATAATTTAATATAGTTTACTTGTTAGTACATGACAGTGGTAGATTTCAGAAAATTTTATACTCCAAATCGAGAGGAAAAAACGCATACTGATTTGAAAAAAAACATGAATATCTAGTTGATAGGAAAGATAGAAATGGAAAGCATAGTCTTCTAGTGCCTTCACTGTAACAGTAGAGGTATTACTGCATTTTCTTATGTTACTTAATTAACAATAACAGAGATGTGTATGCCACTAATTCTGCTAATATATAATATGATCCGGGTGGACTGGGACCTACCGATCATCCTGTGCAGTTCCTAAACTTCTGCCAGTGCCACTGACCACTCTGTAGTGGACACTGTTGTGGACAGTGAGTAGTTGAATCTTATATTTGCAAAGTATTGGTGATATATAAGATTAGCATTACGAAGATATAGATAGATAGATAGATAGAGAGAGAGAGAGAGAGAGAGAGAGAGAGAGAGAGAGAGAGAGAGAGAGAGAGAGAGAGAGAGAGAGAGAGCAAGCTATTCCGTCCAGGGAAGAACACTGAAGTGAAGAGAAATGAATGTAAATAATCAAGCAAACATGCAGACACGCGCACAGCAGCAAAATCAACAAGGAGCCGAGTGGCGGAGTGGTCAGTGCAGCAAGGACGCCTCCAGCAGCGGCCGCAACATGCTTGTAACCCCACTTTTAATATAGTTTTACTACCCCACATAACATTAAGAATTCCTCCAGCGTCGGACGCAAAATAAACACAATTCCGCATGATGTTTTCACGCTCTTGCCGCTTCTCGTTTTCTGTTCCTGTTTTTTTCCAATGCCATTTTTTATGGAGCTGATAATAAAAGAGCGAATATAGCCGTTGGAATACCGAGTTTTATCGATATTACGAGAGCAAACCGCAGAAATTTGCATCTTGGGAACCAGAATCCATTTTCCCTTACTGGCTTTTCAGTCAGTTTAACACTCTCTCAGTTTAGAGTTGGCAACTAACGATATCGCAGACTTTATCGTAAATATCGGTCGTATTCTTGTGTTATTGTGCCAGAGGCTTAAGGGAACTGTGTGTGTGTTTCCATTTACCCAGGATGTTGGATTGTATCCTAAGTCGGAGGCAGCACGGACTTCCTCAGTGGTGAACGGTATCCTAAGTAACGTATCCAAGAAAGCGAATTTATGTACTGCTGAACTGGTTTGCTGGTTCTCCTCGAGTTATACGCGGACTGATGGGGAAACTGTTAGTTTTTCTTGTGATCAAAAATACGATTATGAAATATGAAAGATAATGCCATTTTATTTTTCACGTCGGCTGTGTCCCACCGAGGTATTGTGACCAAAACAAGAGGAAACCATTTCACCGTCATTTACTCAATTACTGTCTCGTCAGAAACGTGCTGATATTACAGTTCAGATGATCTTCTTAACTGTGATATTCCCACCCATTCCATAATTTTAGTTTAAACACTAATATGTTTATATTTTTTTCATTGAAAACGATTCAAAAATTATTTTTGGACTAAACCTAATTTAGAAACCTCACCTAACCTAACGTAATTTTTCACATTTAAAAATCTTATTATTAATTATTTAAAATATTGAGCCAAAACTCTCCAGATAATATATTTCCTTGTTTCTTTTCCTTATTCTTTCATTTTCTCCGCTCATATTTATTTCCTTTTATTTATTGTTTATATGCCTCGGTATATATTTCTCAACTTGTTTCCGATAGTTTTTCTACAACACTGTGGATAAACATTTGATAGGTCTCTATGTACATTTTGTCATTATTCTCACACTCGAGCGTCACGTCAAATCCCAAACACCACTTGCCTCCAATCATTCCGATCTAATACACATACTGTATATGTGTGTTTGATTTTCAGGCCCCTACGTGTCAATACCTCATCCCCATTAAGTGAGGAGGGAGAAAGCGCGAAGACTAGGAGGAGGTGAATATAAAGCAAGTGCAATAATGTTAACAAGGTCAGAGGAAGGGAAAGAGAGGAGAACAGTGCTATAAAAAAAAACACTCGCTGCAGTGGGGTATAATTAGTGGCCAAAGTTGCTGTAAAACGGTCATTAGAAAAAGCCGTTTATGTGCTCAAATCTGGGCCATGACGCCACACTCTCCTCTGTAATTGCTTTCTGGGTAGTTGTTGTAAGAACAACTTGTGGCGATGAGCGAGAACGACTTATGTGGCCCCCACAGGAACGATTTGTCCCCACAGAAACTGTGCCCACAGAATTTGTTTTCCCCCAATAGAATTTATGTCGCTCCCACGGAGTTTGTGTGATTCCCACAGAATTTATGTGGCGCCCACGGAGTTTGTGTTGCGCCCACAGAATTTGTGTGGCGCCCACGGAATTTGTGTGGCCCACAGAATTTGTGTGGCCCCACAGAATGTCTGGCCCCCATAGAAGCTATTTTTTTTGGAGCCCCACACAGACGACTTGTGAGCCCTTGCAGAGAAGATTTGTGTGGTTTTAGAGGAAAGATTTGTGTCATCCAAAAGAACGATTTTTGTGACCATACAACTCTGGTTCACCATCCTGTACTCCCCAGCTTGTACTCTCTAATCTGTAATAGCTAATTTGTACTCAGATTTTCTACTGAACTTATGACCGAAGGTTGTGTCCTGTTCTGATCTGTTTCAGACCGCCTTCGTGTGCCTTATCAGTATCCCTGAATGCCTTGTTTGTCGTGATTGCATCTTTTCAAAACGTCATCTCCTCCATCTACGCGAGGTTCAGTTCAAATACCTTTACGTGCAACAAGTACCAGATTAACTAGGTTGTGTTGGCTATATCGGCCTGCGGGTTGCTAACAGCAAGAGACTGGTTGATCAACCTGTCAATAAAGATATCTGGCCTGAGGCCATGCTGCGGTGGCATTGAAGACTCCTAGACGTTGATGAATGGTATGTCACTGGTATGTTTGCTCGTAGTAAACATACCAGGTGGAATGTTCATGAGCTCTCTCAATTTATTTGCAGCTCTGCTTTGGTATTCGATGTGGTTAAGCTGTTACAGTAGCTGCTCGTGCTAGAAAATTAGTATGTGGAAATTCTGGTTGTCAGAGTTAGGTTTCTGTCGCTAGTTTAGCCATTGGAGGATCGAGCTTCCGAATACTCTTTGAGGGGAAGGATACTTGAGCGCACTGCCAACATTGTGAAAGAAAAGACGCAGGTTCAAAGCATGCTCTTATTTTGAGACCGTGTCGCTCTGTGAGGAGCTTAATCAAGATTAATTTGATGAAGCTCTTACACAGAGAGAAATATTGTCACGATAAAATTTTACTCTGCGCCTGCGGTATTTTTTCTATCATTTTTCGTTAGGAAGGCCGAGGGATTTATTTCCGGGCAATTATAGGTAGATGTCGTATCTGGTATGCAGTTATCCGAAGTAGAATCGAGCCTGCATCGCTTTAACACTACGTTATAGTGACACATAAAAGAAACGTATTGTAGTATGAAGCGATGATGTATTCTTTATTTTGGCAAAAATATTTTTGTCCAGTACATGTTCAGATGCTTTAAATTTCACAGTAAACTAGACTCGAGGTGATCTTGGCAGTCTTCCATCCTTCCTCCATCTGACCTAATTTCAATGTATCTCCTATATATTTTTTAGTCACGATTCGATAGTGGTCGAGACAGACCGAAACGTCGACTCTTCTTGATCTACTTCTGTCCGATTCCTGAAGTTAGTTATTCTTAATATCAAGTTGTCAGGTAACTTGAATGTACAATAATTATTCAAAAGCCTGATAAGTCGTTCATGAAAACAGTGGTGCGGGCTCTATCCTCTGGCCGTTAATGTAATATGTGATAAACTTTAATGTACTGAACTTGTTGTTTATTATTTTTATTGACATCGGGAAAGCTCTAAAACAGTAGGGGTTATAAAGCGAATGGGTAGTGGGAAGCAATAAGGTTTGTTTAAAAAAAGAGATAGATATCTCTCCTTCCTTGGATTAAGAACTTTTCGCCGGCATTAAGGGTCCTTCACCATCTCTTTCCCTTGAATAGAGCTTAAAGACGAATGTTCAGGTTGTTGACCAGAGACTCGGGAATTAATCCATAATTGCTGCTTATCTCTACGGACGCATAAACCATCATTTAACTTACACATACTATTTATACTATTACTACTACTGCAACTTCTACTACTTCTGTTACTACTACTACTATTATTACATCATGTATATGCAATAAGATCACAGTAAACAGGTGATATCAGAATATGCAAAACAACTACTGTGAAAGAATAGTGAATAGTCGGTTTTCTCATCGATGTTTTTGAGAGCTAATAATCTGAGACACCCAAGAAACGTAATTGATAATTCTTTTAAAATTGCTAGAAATACTTTTTACAATCCAAAAAGGGACAACCAACCTTATTCAACTAAAAATATGTTGGTTCTCCCTTACCATGAAAACTTGGTTGATATGCCTTCTCTTCTTAACACTTTTAATATCAAAGTTGTATTTAAAAATCTTGATACAGTAAAAAATTTTTGATAAAGAATTCCCCCCAAAATGCTGACGGATGTGTCTTAAAGATTCCTTGTAAAATTTGCGATAAAGTTTATTACGGTCAAACTGGTAAAAGTCTTGAACTAAGATTAAAACAACATAAATATAGCATTAGAACCGGACAAGATTCCAATGCTCTGTTTATTCATGTGAGCGATTTTAACCATCCAGTTGATTTTCAAAAAGTTGAGAAAGTTGTATCAAACAAATCCATGGTCGACAGGAATTTAATTGAATCATATTTCATGTTTTGAAAGTAATATGAATATTTCCTTTGGTTAATATAAATTGGATTCATTTATAATTAATAAAATTTGGGAAGAATTTAGTGATACATTAAACAAGTAATAAATCTTAATTCTTGGGTAGAGTATTAGGTAGGTTTCACAGAGTCGGGTGTCGTCACGCGTGTGTGAGGTGTTGCTTTGTTGTGGGATGTGATGGTGAGGTGTAGTCTTGACATTTTATATGCCTTCCTTTGATGTTTTTTTTAAAGTTCCTTGATAATGTGAGAAGTCACGAAAGTGCTTGGAATTTCACTATTTTTTAACAGTGGTTGTTTTACACACACACACAGATGTATATATATATATATATATATATATATATATATATATATATATATATATATATATATATATATATATATATATATATATATATATATATATATGCGTGTGTGTGTGTGTGTGTGTGTGTGTAATATAAAAACAGATGTTAAACTCCCCACGACTCTTACTCGAATTCTCATCCTCTCTCTCCCCTCCATCCATCTTTACTCCTTCCCATGTCTTTTCCTATAATCGTTTCTTTTTATCCCCCTCTCTTTTTTTTCCTTTTCCTTTCCTCTATGCTTGTTTCTTTTCTTCTCCCTTCCCCGTTTTATCCTCCCCCTGTCTTTCATCATCTTTCCTTTTCCCTCCCTCTCTTCTCCCATTTTCTTCGCTCTTTTCCTTTCCTCCTCCTTACCCTGCTTCCTTCTCCTTCCTCCGTCCCATCAACCAACAACATTTTGTGGAAGAAGAACAAATATATATAAGCAGGACTCCACGAGTCAACCCAATAATTTCCCCAATACTGGTCGATATATTTGGGGGACGCGGAAGTCCTCTGTGTGTGTGTGTGTGTGTGTGTGTGTGTGTGTGTGTGTGTGTGTGTGTGTGTGTGTGTGTGTGTGTGTGTGTGTGTGTGTGTGTGTGTGTGTGTGTGTGTGTGTGTGTGTGTGTGTGTGTGTGTGTGTGTGTGTGTGTGTGTGTGTGTGTGTGTGTGTGTGTGTGTGTGTGTGTGTGTGTGTGTGTGTGTGTGTGTGTACTCACCTACTCACCTAGTTGAGGTTGCAGGGGTCGAGTCCAAGCTCCTGGCTCCGCCTCTTCACTGGTCGCTACTAGGTCACTCTCCCTGAACCGTGAGCGTTATCATACCTCTGCTTAAAACTATGTATGGATCCTGCCTCCACTGCATCGCTTCCCAAACTATTCCACTTCCTGACTACTCTGTGACTGAATAAATACTTCCTAACATCCCTGTGATTCATCTGTGTCTTCAACTTCCAACTGTGTCCCCTTGTTGCTGTGTCCCATCTCTGGAACATCCTGTCTGTGTCCACCCTGTCAATTCCTCTCAGTATTTCGTACGTCGTTATCATGTCCTCCCTATCTCTCGTAGGACATACCTCTTAGCTCTGGGATTAGTCTTGTTGCAAACCTTTACACTTTCTCTAGTTTCTTTACGTGCTTGGCTAGGTGTGGATCCCAAACTGGTGCCGCATACACCAATATGGGCCTAACGTACACGGTGTACAGGGTCCTGAACGACTCCTTATTAAGATGTTGGAATGCTGTTCTGATGTTTGCTAGGCACCCATATGCAGCAGCAGTAATTTGGTTGATGTGCGCTTCAGGAGATGTGCCTGGTGTTGTGTGTGTGTGTGTGTGTGTGTGTGTGTGTGTGTGTGTGTGTGTGTGTGTGTGTGTGTGTGTGTGTGTGTGTGTGTGTGTGTGTGTGTGTGTGTGTGTGTGTGTGTGTGTGTGTGTGTGTGTGTGTGTGTGTTGTGTGTGTGTGTGTGTATGTGTGTGTGTGTTGTGTGTGTGTGTGTGTGTGTTGTTTGCGTGTGTGTGTTGTGTGTGTGTGCATGTGTGTTTTGTGTGTGTGTGTGTTTTGTGTTGCGTGTGCCTGCCTGCGTGTGCTCGTATATATAGGTAGTAGGTAGTAGGTTGGTAGACAGCAACCACCCAGGGAAGTACTACCGTCCTGCCAGATGACTGTGAAACAAAAACCTGTAACTGTTTTGCATGATGGTAGGATTGCTGGTTTCTTTTTCTGTCTCATAAACACGCTAAGATAACAGGGATATCTTGCTACTCCTACTTACACTTTGGTCACACTTCACAGACACGCACATGCATATATATATATACATACATCTAGGTTTTTCTCCTTTTTCTAAATAGCTCTTGTTCTTTTTTATTTCTTCTATTGTCCATGGGAAAGTGGAAAAGAATCTTTCCTCCGTAAGCCATGCGTGTCGTATGAGGCGACTAAAATGCCGGGAGCAATGGGCTAGTAACCCTTCTCCTGTATACAATTACTAAAAAAGAGAAGAAGAAAAACTTTATAAAACTGGGTTGCTTAAATGTGCGTGGATGTAGTGCGGATGACAAGAAACAGATGATTGCTGATGTTATGAATGAAAAGAAGTTGGATGTCCTGGCCCTAAGCGAAACAAAGCTGAAGGGGGGTAGGAGAGTTTCAGTGGGGGGAAATAAATGGGATTAAATCTGGAGTATCTGAGAGAGTTAGAGCAAAGGAAGGGGTAGCAGTAATGTTAAATGATCAGTTATGGAAGGAGAAAAGAGAATATGAATGTGTAAATTCAAGAATTATGTGGATTAAAGTAAAGGTTGGATGCGAGAAGTGGGTCATAATAAGCGTGTATGCACCTGGAGAAGAGAGGAATGCAGAGGAGAGAGAGAGATTTTGGGAGATGTTAAGTGAATGTATAGGAGCCTTTGAACCAAGTGAGAGAGTAATTGTGGTAGGGGACTTGAATGCTAAAGTAGGAGAAACTTTTAGAGAGGGTGTGGTAGGTAAGTTTGGGGTGCCAGGTGTAAATGATAATGGGAGCCCTTTGATTGAACTTTGTATAGAAAGGGGTTTAGTTATAGGTAATACATATTTTAAGAAAAAGAGGATAAATAAGTATACACGATATGATGTAGGGCGAAATGACAGTAGTTTGTTGGATTATGTATTGGTAGATAAAAGACTGTTGAGTAGACTTCAGGATGTACATGTTTATAGAGGGGCCACAGATATATCAGATCACTTTCTAGTTGTAGCTACACTGAGAGTAAAAGGTAGATGGGATACAAGGAGAATAGAAGCATCAGGGAAGAGAGAGGTGAAGGTTTATAAACTAAAAGAGGAGGCAGTTAGGGTAAGATATAAACAGCTATTGGAGGATAGATGGGCTAATGAGAGCATAGGCAATGGGGTCGAAGAGGTATGGGGTAGGTTTAAAAATGTAGTGTTAGAGTGTTCAGCAGAAGTTTGTGGTTACAGGAAAGTGGGTGCAGGAGGGAAGAGGAGCGATTGGTGGAATGATGATGTAAAGAGAGTAGTAAGGGAGAAAAAGTTAGCATATGAGAAGTTTTTACAAAGTAGAAGTGATGCAAGGAGGGAAGAGTATATGGAGAAAAAGAGAGAAGTTAAGAGAGTGGTGAAGCAATGTAAAAAGAGAGCAAATGAGAGAGTGGGTGAGATGTTATCAACAAATTTTGTTGAAAATAAGAAAAAGTTTTGGAGTGAGATTAACAAGTTAAGAAAGCCTAGAGAACAAATGGATTTGTCAGTTAAAAATAGGAGAGGAGAGTTATTAAATGGAGAGTTAGAGGTATTGGGAAGATGGAAGGAATATTTTGAGGAATTGTTAAATGTTGATGAAGATAGGGAAGCTGTGATTTCGTGTATAGGGCAAGGAGGAATAACATCTTGTAGGAGTGAGGAAGAGCCAGTTGTGAGTGTGGGGGAAGTTCGTGAGGCAGTAGGTAAAATGAAAGGGGGTAAGGCAGCCGGGATTGATGGGATAAAGATAGAAATGTTAAAAGCAGGTGGGGATATAGTTTTGGAGTGGTTGGTGCAATTATTTAATAAATGTATGGAAGAGGGTAAGGTACCTAGGGATTGGCAGAGAGCATGCATAGTTCCTTTGTATAAAGGCAAAGGGGATAAAAGAGAGTGCAAAAATTATAGGGGGATAAGTCTGTTGAGTGTACCTGGTAAAGTGTATGGTAGAGTTATAATTGAAAGAATTAAGAGTAAGACGGAGAATAGGATAGCAGATGAACAAGGAGGCTTTAGGAAAGGTAGGGGGTGTGTGGACCAGGTGTTTACAGTGAAACATATAAGTGAACAGTATTTAGATAAGGCTAAAGAGGTCTTTGTGGCATTTATGGATTTGGAAAAGGCGTATGACAGGGTGGATAGGGGGGCAATGTGGCAGATGTTGCAAGTGTATGGTGTAGGAGGTAGGTTACTGAAAGCAGTGAAGAGTTTTTACGAGGATAGTGAGGCTCAAGTTAGAGTATGTAGGAAAGAGGGAAATTTTTTCCCAGTAAAAGTAGGCCTTAGACAAGGATGTGTGATGTCACCGTGGTTGTTTAATATATTTATAGATGGGGTTGTAAGAGAAGTAAATGCGAGGGTCTTGGCAAGAGGCGTGGAGTTAAAAGATAAAGAATCACACACAAAGTGGGAGTTGTCACAGCTGCTCTTTGCTGATGACACTGTGCTCTTGGGAGATTCTGAAGAGAAGTTGCAGAGATTGGTGGATGAATTTGGTAGGGTGTGCAAAAGAAGAAAATTAAAGGTGAATACAGGAAAGAGTAAGGTTATGAGGATAACAAAAAGATTAGGTGATGAAAGATTGAATATCAGATTGGAGGGAGAGAGTATGGAGGAGGTGAACGTATTCAGATATTTGGGAGTGGACGTGTCAGCGGATGGGTCTATGAAAGATGAGGTGAATCATAGAATTGATGAGGGAAAAAGAGTGAGTGGTGCACTTAGGAGTCTGTGGAGACAAAGAACTTTGTCCTTGGAGGCAAAGAGGGGAATGTATGAGAGTATAGTTTTACCAACGCTCTTATATGGGTGTGAAGCGTGGGTGATGAATGTTGCAGCGAGGAGAAGGCTGGAGGCAGTGGAGATGTCATGTCTGAGGGCAATGTGTGGTGTGAATATAATGCAGAGAATTCGTAGTTTGGAAGTTAGGAGGAGGTGCGGGATTACCAAAACTGTTGTCCAGAGGGCTGAGGAAGGGTTGTTGAGGTGGTTCGGACATGTAGAGAGAATGGAGCGAAACAGAATGACTTCAAGAGTGTATCAGTCTGTAGTGGAAGGAAGGCGGGGTAGGGGTCGGCCTAGGAAGGGTTGGAGGGAGGGGGTAAAGGAGGTTTTGTGTGCGAGGGGCTTGGACTTCCAGCAGGCATGCGTGAGCGTGTTTGATAGGAGTGAATGGAGACAAATGGTTTTTAATACTTGACGTGCTGTTGGAGTGTGAGCAAAGTAACATTTATGAAGGGATTCAGGGAAACCGGCAGGCCGGACTTGAGTCCTGGAGATGGGAAGTACAGTGCCTGCACTCTGAAGGAGGGGTGTTAATGTTGCAGTTTAAAAACTGTAGTGTAAAGCACCCTTCTGGCAAGACAGTGATGGAGTGAATGATGGTGAAAGTTTTTCTTTTTCGGGCCACCCTGCCTTGGTGGGAATCGGCCGGTGTGATAATAAAAATAAAAAAAAATATATATATATATATATATATATATGTATATATATATGTATATATATATATATATATATATATATACATATATATATATATATACATACGCAGAACAACCACTGTGAAAGAGTGGTGAGGTCCCGGGCGCTTTCGTGGCTACTCACATTGTCAAGGAACTATATAGTTCCTTGACAGTGTGAGTAGTCGCGGGGGCGCTTGGAGTTTCGCTGCTCTTTCACGGTGGTTGTTTTGCATATTTTAAAATCACCTGTTTACTGTGATCTCATTGCATATATATGTATATATATATATATATATATATATATATATATATATATATATATATTATATATATATATATATATATATATATATATATATATATATATATATATATATTTATATATATATATATATATATATATATATATATATATATATATATATATATGTATGTATATATATGTATATATATATATATATATATATATATATTATAATTATATATATATATATATATATATAATATATATATATATATATCCTGAAAAGAGACGTGGTATTAGCAGCAGTACAAGAACATTTCCCTGGTCTCTTCCCTTTTGCTTCAGCTGGGTATAGCAAGGAATCAATGCTTCTCTTTGGAGAGCATGAAATCACATCATCGGAGGGTGTCCAACAAGGAGATCCTCTTGCACCATTTCTCTTCTGTATTGCAGTTAGGGAAATCACAGTTAGACTGACCAGCGAGCTAAACATCTGGTTCCTAGATGATGGCACACTAGCAGGTACAAAGGAGTCCCCTCCCTACATGACCTTACACAGGTAATGACACGGGGACAGGAAATGGGTCTCATCCTGAATCCATCCAAATGTGAAATCATCTCAGTCAGTCAACAAGTGATAAATGCAGTGAGATCAAAACTACCAGGAGCAGCAGTCATTGCCCCCACAAATATTGTCTTGCTAGGAGCACCTCTGGGAAGCAATGCCATTGACACAATTCTCAGGAAGAAATTGGAAGAGTTAAGGAGAATGGAACAACGAATAGGCAATCTGGACACCCACGATGCCTTGTACCTTCTCACAAAGTGCTTGAGTCTGCCCAGGTTGACATATTTCCTAAGATGTGCACCTTCATATGATAACCCTATACTGCACGAATATGACAGTATTCTGAGGCAGATTTTTACGAAAGTACTTAACCTTACTCTAGAAGACGGGCAGTGGAACCAAGCTACACTTCCAGTCAGACTAGGAGGCATTGGTGTCCGCAAGTCATCACAGATTGCGTTACTGCTTTTCTGTCCTCGTGTATTGCGTCCAGAGAGCTTGTAGCAGCGATTCTCCCTGAACATCTTAGGGACAAGATTGGAGCCCAGGACCAAAAAATTCCTTGACGGAGCAATGATCTGGGATAATCTAACGGGCTCAGAAACCAGACCTGCTCCCCCCAACAACTACAAACAATCGCACTGGGATGGTTCAATAGTGGAAAATATAGCCTCAACGATGCTTCAGAGTGTGTCAGGGAAGGATAGAGCCCGCCTCCTGGCAGGGAGAGCCCCTCATGCAGGGGACTTTCTGTTGGCTGTTCCCAACTCCAGCCTTGGCACATGCCTCGATCCACAGACCATCCGCATCGGTGTTGCCCTTCGACTTGCCGCCCCTATTCTCGCCGAACACAGGTGTTTTTGTGGCAGTGAAGCAGCAGACCGATTCGGGTACCATGGTCTTGTGTGTCGTAAATCCTAGGAAAAGATTGCAAGACATGAGGAGGTTAATAAACATTATTAAGAGGAGCCTCACAACAGCCGGATGCCCAGCAGTAAGGGAGCCACCCCAGCTATGCAGATCTGATAGCCAGAAACATCCAGATGGTATCACCCTTCAAGATATATATATATATATATATATATATATATATATATATATATATATATATATATATATATATATATATATATATATATATATATATATATATATATGAAATAACAAAAACAATGAAACATACAGAAAACGAAGGAATAGAAAAAGTGAAGGATTAGAAAAAACGTAAATGGAAATACGAAAGGAAAGGATTTATAACAAATAAATATGAGAACATAAATGTAGGAAGTGTAATAGAAATGTAGAATGTGTAATAGAAAAGAAAATTACATAACAATGAACAAAGTTGTGGAAAATTGTATAACCGAAAAGCATATAGAAAACACACTATGTGAAAAGTATGTAGACAAAACTGCACAATAGCTCTATAGAGAAAAAATGTGCACAATATGTAGAAGAACGGCACTTAAAGTAGAGCAAATTTTTTTTTCTAGAAGGGGTTATGCTCAGAATTTTTTTTTATAAAGCTTTGCTTGATAAAGCTCTTCTTGAAAAATTCTAGTTTATAAATTTATGGTTAATACATCTATACCTGATGAAGCTCTTATTGAAAAGTCTAGTTTATAAAGTTCTAACTGGCGCGGTTCTTCGTGATATTTCTCAATTTGATAAAACTCTAACTGATAAAGATCTACATTAAAAAGTTTTATTTGCTAAAGCTCTTTTTAATAAAGTTCATCTTGATAAAAATATAATAAAGATCTACTTGATAAAGTAATTTTAGGTGATTAAATGCGCTCACTTTCTCCCAAACATTTCAGCATCACTGTTACCCATCACGAACGAACGAACGCCTTGCTCGTATCTACATTACATTATTCCTATTCTTACTAAGTAATATAATATTCCTTCCGAACTAGATATTTAATGATAAACGTAATTGAATTTATGCAAATAAACTTCTGGTATTTAGTGAAACAAAACACATAATGACAAAAATAACATAAATATCTTTTTCACCCTACTGAACTATGGTCGCAATGGTTTCACTTAAATCGACAATATTGCTGTTCCCTCGAAATGGAATAGAAAGTTGAAAAACAAATTTTTAGATTTTAAGAGAGGAATCGTTTGGTTCAGCTAAAATGGTAGCGGGTGTATAGAGGGTATATCAAGACTGACGGTAAAAATATAATGCTAGGGTAGAGTATATTCTGCCCTTTATGGCGCTCTTACTGTATTTATTAATTCAGGGGGGAAAATCAGGTAAATTCAGATGGGCTTTGAAGCACCCGTACTCTCACGCGATCTCACGCGTATGCACTCACACAAACATTTACGCATCAACACAGAAGCATGTAGAGAGAGAAATGATATAAGCACGCACACACACACACACACACACACACACACACACACACACACACACACACACACACACACACACACACACACACACACACACACACACACACACACACCCACACACACACACACACACACACACACACACACACACACACACACACACACACACACACACACACACACACACACACACGCACGCACACGCACACACACACACACACACACGCACACACACACATACAACAGGCCTAGTGTCTAATCGACATGTGCCTAGGACAAAATGGTAACTAACACACACGTACACACACGTGCACACACACACGTACATACGTGCACACACACGCACACACACACACACACACACACACACACACACACACACACACACACACACACACACACACACACACACACACACACACACACACACACACACGCACGCACACGCACACACACGCACACACACGCACATGCATACACACACACATACAACAGGCCTAGTGTCTAATCGACATGTGCCTAGGACAAAATGGTAACTAACACACACGTACACACACGAGCACACACACACACACATACACATACACACACACACACACACACACACACACACACACACACACACACACACACACACACACACACACACACACACACACACACACACACAACACACACACACAACACACACACACACACAACACACACACACAACACACACACACATGCACACACATATAGAGCAGGCCTAGTGTCTAATCGACATGTGCCTATGACAAAATGGTAACTAACACACACACACACACACACACAAGCTTTAAAATGGTTTCCATGGCCAAAAAAAAGTCAGAATGATATAATGAAAACACAAATTGTCCTGTTGATCTTTTTGTTTACCCCATAGACCAATTCTTTCCAAAGAAGGGAAGAGAATACATTAACATTCATTCATTCATTCCTTAGGAGTCCTTTCAGAAGTAAATCTAAATAATGATGCATCCATACACCAACACACAGTATCCTCTCCAATCTTTCAAGGTATAATCTACTCAAGTCCGGCGCACCTGTTAGCCGAAATTATCTATATACTTCAGCTTATAGTCTATGAATCTGTCCTACCTCAGCTTATTTCAAGGCTCATCACAATTATTGGTATACGGTTCCCGTCTCCACGATGCCACCCACAACAGACTAGTCACTCCCAGGTACCTAATTACTACTAGGTTAGCAGGGGTAATAGGTGTAAAGGAGATTTTTCCCATAAACCTCACACCGCCTGGAAATTTTCTACGGGATATCAGTTTTCGTTAGGTTTCTGATCAACAAAACTGTAGCGCTAGAAAGAGGCGACAGACCGAAGAGTGGGATACAGATATATGTATCTGGCAAACATCGTCTGCTTAAAAGATTATTTACATTTCGTTAAAGTTTAAGGATGGGAAAATTGGTATCACCAGGTGCTGGGGAAAAGGGAATGGGTTTTTTAGTAGGACGTTATTGTCATGCTCCCGTCCATTGTACCAGATGCAATTATCTCAGATTTATCCGACGGTGTAATAAATATTTTAAATGGAAGTTTGATAGTTTTTGTTCCCATTATCTGAGGTTATTGATGCATTTGACCAGTCATGCTCTTTAGCCAGAGCCTAAAACAAGCTGAATATTTATTGGAAAATCATTATATATATATATATATATATATATATATATATATATATATATATATATATATATATATATATATATATATATATATATATAATTGCAATTTTGTGTGAAAAGGAAACAATATGTTAAATCAGAGCACGTTAAAAGTGTATCTAATGTTCCTTAATAGTGTTATTGTACACAAACGGGTGTGGTTAAGACGTGAAGTGCTTGATGGACAAAACGAGGTACAAATGACTCACTTCATCATGTGATGGATGACATGAGTAACAGATGACTCACCTCAGCCAAACAATAGAGCCCCAAAGCCTCGAATAAAAACTTTGAACTCATTTAGAGATCAGACGTTAGACAATGTTTGTCTTTAATTATCTACCTGCAAAAATCAGACATTTTAATTGGCTTCTTTTGTTTGACTAATGAAAACTACACCCTCTTTTCTTGCTTTGTTTTTCTGTTTTAACTTATTTAGCCCCAGTTTTGTTCTTATTTTTTTTCTTATTGCATAAAATTACGTCTCTATGGCTAAAGTAATTGAATTGAGTTTAATATTTGGTAGTTGAAAAATAAATTGACTGGTTAGTTTTCACATGATTAAGACAACAGCGAATGAAGGTAATATTTAACTAAACGCTACGAGATATTTTAGAACGCCACCTGTTTGAGGCCCCTTCTGCGCTTGACGAAATAAAAAAGGGTATGGAATCATGAACACTAATGTTGACAGCACATCAGCCGTCTTGTTTCCAGGGCTGTAATGAGAATAATCAGCTGTGAGGCAACCAGCATACTGAAACTAATTGATACACACTTCCGGATTCTGTAATGCTGCTAAACAAAAGCTCGTTCAGCACATAAAATTCTGCTAAAACTTTTCTTTGTAAGTTTTTTTCAGTTTCGCAAGAAAAGATGTATCCTGAGCTGTTCGCCACAATTTTCCTTCAGTGAATATGTTCGTCAAATCATGTTACATTAGTGACCTGGAACTTTCATTTAGTGAACATGAAGTCAACTCACAAGATGTCCACTACGGTGATCCCAT
>NC_091348.1:17504807-17542307 GCF_038502225.1 Cherax quadricarinatus
TTTCTAAGATTCTTTTGATGCAAAATTAAAAATTTTTACATTAACATTAATGAAAAAAATATATCTTTAAACATATAAGAGAAAATTTCAGAAAGAACTTAATTTTAAATGAGTTCTTGCTAATTGACCAGTTTTACATATTCGGCACGACATATATATATATATATATATATATATATATATATATATATATATATATATATATATATATATATATATATATATATATATATATATATGGAAAATGGAAAATAACAGTAGCTCCAAAACGTAAATGCCACTCTAATCTCTTCTAATGCGAGTGGAAGTAGAGCCTTCTAAGAAGATATACCAACCCTGTAAACTGTGTTTTTTCTCTGCATTAAAGCCAGAGTTCACGATCGTACAATAGAAATTCATGCCTAAATAACATTCTCTCTCTCTCTCTCTCTCTCTCTCTCTCTCTCTCTCTCTCTCTCTCTCTCTCTCTCTCTCTCTCTCTCTCTCTCTCTCTCTCTCTCTCTCTCTCTCTCTCTTCTTATTCTTCTCCCGCTCCCTCCTCCCCAAATCCGATAATCCACTCTTAACTTTGGGACGAGGACCGCAGAGTTTAATTATATATCGCAGATTTTCCAAAGGTTTCGTCACAGCGTAGTCGGCGTCTGTTGTTGTGTGTCCAGTGTCCCACTGAGTCTGTAAGTGGTGCTGCCTGCCTGTGTACGTCTGTTTGTCTGCCTCTCCGCTAGTTTGTGGGAGGCACTGCCTCCCTGGGTATGTCTGTCTGTCTGTTTGCCTTTCCCTTTGTCAGTCTGTATGTTATACTCACCAGCCTGCATAATTATTTTAATGCCTTTCCTTCTTTGTAGATCTTCATATTGTTTCTGTCTGTGAGAGAAGGTCCCTGTATGCCAGACTATCCGCCTGGCTTTGTGTTTCTGACAATGAAAGTGCCTGCCTGAGTAGGTAGGTAGGTGTGCCCGCCTTACTGATTGTATCTATAGTTTAAACTATCTGCCTTTCTGTTTTTTCTACTGACACCCTGACACCAAAACAAAATCACTGGACGAAGAACCCTACATTTTCATGACTAAAAATCAAGGAAACTTTTTTTTTCCCTAGTTAAAATTTTCAGCGCTCTTTGACTCAAAAGGGTTTATCGCTTTTCCATGAATAAAATAAATAAGTTGACTAGGACTGCGTCGCTTTATTTGCGAGGGACTAAATGCTATATATAAAATATTTAAAGGTATATACAAACTATTCGAGGATATTTACCATTATATTGGGCGTTATATCTTAATATTTATGAAAATAAACTTCAGGATTTGAGGATATATAAAAAATATATTTGTAATATGCCCACAATGAAAAGTAATGTAATTTCAAGCGCTTTTGTGATCTCTGACATTATCAGGTAATAGCAAAGGTAATAAAACATCGGAAGTCTAGTATAGCAGAGATGTGACCTCGCATGTACAGTCTGTGGAATGTTTGTTATCTCACTGAGCGGGGGAAATTGATTTCCATTGTTCCGATTTTTTTTGCCAGGATAAGAGTGATATGTAAAGGCTTTCTCAAGTCCTTTAGACAGGTGAAGCGTGACATATCACTCTTAAATACTTGAGAAAGGTATTACATGTCACTCTATACTTGATTAAAATTTCAGTGTGTTATTTTTTCAAATAGTGAGATATATATATATATATATATATATATATATATATATATATATATATATATATATATATATATATATATATATATATATATATATCAACATATATGAAGATATGTGTTTAAGCACGTGTTTTATTCCCTATTTTTACTGTGGTATTTTTCATATGTGAAATCGCACGTTTTATTGTATTTTCTTCCATATGTATATATATATATATATATATATATATATATATATATATATATATATATATATATATAGCGCGAGTGTGTGTGTGTGTGTGTGTGTGTGTGTGTGTGTGTGTGTGTGTGTGTGTGTGTGTGTGTGTGTGTGTGCGCGTGTGCGCGTGTGTGTGTGTGTATAAACAAAACTTCATCGCACGTCAAAGCTACTCATACTTCTCTCGTAACTCCAGTTCGCATCTTTATATCTGCCTCTTAGTTTCTCACTTCTTCCCATTCTCTGACATCCATTCCTCTTTCACATCCCTTCTCATGCTCAGGTCAGAAGTTACTGGTGGGTAGGTTGGTGGGTGGTTGAATTACCCGCAATAATCTTAAAAGCGGTTCCTCAGTAAGTTATGATTATGAGGTAAAGCATTTTGAAAGTAAGAGCGGTGAGGTAATGTAGGCCAGGTAATATACACCTTTCTCATGGTGGTGAGTACTACATTTTGGATGGGTCGATGTGGAGTATGAGAAAAATAATAATTACCTAAACTATTTGATGGCATTATTTTATGTTAAATATATAAATATTTTTTTTATTTTTTTATTATCACACTGGCCGATTCCCACCAAGGCAGGGTGGCCCGAAAAAGAAACACTTTCACCATCATTCACTCCATCACTGTCTTGACAGAAGGGTGCTTTACACTACAGTTTTTAAACTGCAACGTTAATACCCCTCCTTCAGAGTGCAGGCACTGTCCGGCCTGCCGGTTTCCCTGAATCCCTTCATAAATGTTACTTTGCTCACACTCCAACAGCACGTCAAGTATTAAAAACCATTTGTCTACATTCACTCCTATCAAACACGCTCACACATGCCTGCTGGAAGTCCAAGCCCCTCGCACACAAAACCTCCTTTACCCCCTCCCTCCAACCTTTCCTAGGCCGACCCCTACCCCGCCTTCCTTCCACTACAGACTGATACACTCTTGAAGTCATTCTGTTTCGCTCCATTCTCTCTACATGTCCGAACCACCTCAACAACCCTTCCTCAGCCTTCTGGACAACAGTTTTGGTAATCCCGCACCTCCTCCTAACTTCCAAACTACGAATTCTCTGCATTATATTCACACCACACATTGCCCTAAGACATGACATCTCCACTGCCTCCAGCCTTCTCCTCGCTGCAACATTCATCACCCATGCTTCACACCTATATAAGAGCGTTGGTAAAACTATACTCTCATACATTCCCCTCTTTGCCTCCAAGGACAAAGTTCTTTGTCTCCACAGACTCCTAAGTGGACCGCTCACCCTTTTCCCCTCATCAATTCTATGATTCACCTCATCTTTCATAGACCCATCCGCTGACACGTCCACTCCCAAATATCTGAATACAATCACCTCCTCCATACTCTCTCCCTCCAATCTGATATCCAATCTTTCATCACCTAATCTTTTTGTTATCCTCATAACCTTACTCTTTTCTGTATTCACTTTTAATTTTCTTCTTTTGCATACGCTACCAAATTCATCCACCAACTTCTGCAACTTCTCTTCAGAATCTCCCAAGAGCACAGTGTCATCAGCAAAGAGCAACTGTGACAACTCCCACTTTATGTGTGATTCTTTATCTTTTAACTCCACTCCTCTTGCCAAGACCCTCGCATTTACTTCTCTTACAACCCCATCTATAAATATATTAAACAACCACGGTGACATCCCACATCCTTGTCTAAAGCCTACTTTTACTAGGAAATAATCTCCCTCTTTCCTACATACTCTAACTTGAGCCTCACTATCCTCGTAAAAACTCTTCACTGCTCTTAGTAACCTACCTGCTACACCATACATCTCTAACATCTGCCACATTGCCCTCCTATCCACCCTGTCTAAATTCTAAGGGAGTTGAGCCTGTTCGATAAGTTCACCATAATACGCACGATATATATATATATATATATATATATATATATATATATATATATATATATATATATATATATATATATATATATATATATATATATATATATATATATGTCGTGCCGAATATGTAAAACTGGTCAATTAGCAAGAACTCATTTAAAATTAAGTCCTTTCTGAAATTTTCTCTTATATGTTTAAATATATATTTTTTCATTAATGTTAATGTAAAAAAAATTTTAATTTTGCACCAAAAGAATCTTAGAAAACTTACCTAACCTTATAACAAGAACAATTTATTTTAGCCTAACCCAACTAAATATATTTTAGATTTGTTTACAATAATTTAATACTAAACAAACACAGTGAAATATATATTTTTCGTTAGGTTCAGAATGATTTTGGCGAAATTATTGCATACCCAAATTTTCACTTTTCCTATATGGCAAGATGAACGTTGCTATTTAAGCCAAGATCGCAAATTCTGCCTATTCGGCATATATATATATATATATATATATATATATATATATATATATATATATATATATATATATATATATATATATATATATATATTAAACACTTATCTCTGGCTGAAGGAGACTCGAACCTACGAACCTTAGAACAAGGTACGCAGTGCTATACCAAACACACCACACTGGGATGAGATGAAAAGCTGTAAGCCTTCTTCCTGAAAGCTGGCTGCCTTGGATCAAACTCTAGCGCAAGCTAGACTCTAAGGTATTGGTCCAGTGTGGTGAGTTTGGTATAGCACTGCGTACCTTGTTCTAAGGTTCGTAGGTTCGAGTCTCCTTCAGCCAGAGATCAGTGTTTGCGTATATTTCGCCTGCTCTGGCGAATTCCTTGCATATATACATATGTAAATGTATTCTGTTTGTTAATATATATATATATATATATATATATATATATATATATATATATATATATATATATATATATATATATATATATATATATATATATATATATATCGTGCGTGATAAGGTGAACTTATCGAACAGGCTCAACTCCCTTAGAATTTAGACTTTTCCAAAAATAGTTCTTAAAGATTGATATATTTGTTCATTGACAATGATATAACTTTCATTTCTGGATCAGACCTAATATAGGAACCTCACCTAACCTAACTAAAAGTAGCGTAATTTTTTTTTTAGCTAAATTCTGTTAAGTATAGCATGCCTGAGTTTAAATTTATTTAATATTGCTTCAAATCAGATATATTCTTTCGTTATCTTAGGGTTGATTTTTACTGATATATTAAAAAAACAAATTTTCATTCTGCTAATTCAGCAAAGAACACCCTTGCCTAATAGTGAAGGGGAAAGTATGTATGGAAAAAATCCACTTCCTTCAGGAAAGAAATAGGGTTATTATTCGTCAAGGAAAACAAACCGACACAAAACTTCGCCGGAGTTATGGCAAGGATATGGTAGTGCAATGGTGTCTTTGGACGCTTTTGATGGTAGGGTAGTCGATGGCCTTGGACAGGCCACTTGAGAACTATCACCGGCTTAAAAGTCAGATTTACTGACATAGTTTGGTAATATGTGATCTCAGCACAGGACTGTACGTCACATATAAGCCTGACTAGATCTTATGAGAGAGATAGAGAGTCCCTTGCTCTTATAGTTTCACATAACTTAATAATTAAATTTACATTTAATACATAACGCCAGTTATGTTAGGTAAAGGGAAACACGTAGAGGTAATGCGATATTTTTATTGTGACAGTGTTTCACTCTCCAGGAACTTTGTCAAGCCGTTACAAAGCTTCCAGAGAGCGAAAAGTTGCCATAAAAAAAAGTCGCATTAGTTGCATATATGTCGTTTTACCTAACATATAGTCTGTATTTCTACCAATATTATTGCAATATGTTCAATTAATTTCATAGCAACTTGACTAGTAAATTTTGTTCAACAATTTATCTGCATAAATAAAACGTTTTCAAACAAATGGGTTAATGAAACGCTTTTCTATGAATAAGCAGATCATTCGAATCCTAACCAAATCTGATGCTATATATGTATACTATTTATGTAAAAATACCACAGTGAAAATAGGAAATAAATCCTGAACGCTTTCATATGTTTACACACACATTTTCAGAGGAATGTGGGTAAGCACCTTGAAAGCGCTCAGGTTTTATTTCCTATTTTCACTGGTAGTTTTACATATTTACAATCACGCGTTTTATTGTGATTTCTTCCATATATACTCGAGTTCGCGGCTAGTTGCAGTGTTCTTATTGATTAAATACCACTCGTCTGTGGTTACATCTATATCTATATATATATATATATATATATATATATATATATATATATATATATATATATATATATATATATATATATATATATATATATATATATATATATATATATATATATATATACATGTCGTGCCGAATAGGCAGAATTTGCGATCTTGGCTTAAATAGCAACGCTCATCTTGCCATATAGGACAAGTGAAAATTTGTGTATGCAATAATTTCGCCAAAATCAATCTAAACGTAACGAAAAAAATATATTTCACTGTGTTTGTTTAGTATTAAATTATTGTAAACAAATCTAAAATATATTTAGTTGGGTTAGGCTAAAATAAATTGCTCTTGTTATAATAAGGTCAGGTAAGTTTTCTAAGATTCTTTTAGTGCAAAATTAAAAATTTTTACATTAACATTAATGAAAGAAATATATCTTTAAATGTATAAGAGAAAATTTCAGAGAGGACTTAATTTTAAACGAGTTCTTGCTAATTGACCAGTTTTACATATTCGGTACGACATATATATATATATATATATATATATATATATATATATATATATATATATATATATATATATATATATATATATATATATATATATATATATATGTATGTATGCAAAATAACCACTCTGAAAGAATAGAGAAATTCCAAGCGCTTTCGTGACTACTCACATTATCAAGGAACTATGAAAGTAAAGCATCCAAGGAAGCTATATAAGGGGTCTGGCCAGCACCTCACTATCAGATCCCACAACGGTTAAACACCTGACGCGCGCCGACCCAACTTGGATAGGTCCTTTGCACAACTCACCCACAAACTATTCTACCCAAGAAAATTTAAAAATTATTATTTGTCCAGTGTATTATTAAATTCTTCCCAACTTCTGTTAACTATAAATGGATCTAATTTATATAAACCGAAGGAAATATTCATATTATTGTCAAAACTGCTTTTTATGAAACAAGATTCAATTATATTCCTGTCGAGCATGGACTTGCTTGATGTTACTTTCTCAACTTTTTGAAAATCAATTGGATGGTTAAAATCTCTTACATGAATAAATAGAGCATTGGAATCTTGTCCAGTTCTAATGCTATATTTATGTTGTTTTAATCTTAGTTCGAGATTTTTACCAGTTTGACCGTAATAAGCTTTATCGCAAATTTTACAAGGAATCTTATAGACACATCCATCAGCATTTTGGGGGGAATTCTTTATCAAAAGTTTTTTTACTGTATCAAGATTTTTTAATACAACTTTAATATTAAAAGTCTTAAGAAGAGAAGGCATATCAACCAAGTTTTCATTGTAAGGGAGAACCAACATATTTTTAGTTGAATAAGGCTGGTTGTCCCTTTTTGGATTGTAAAAAGTATTTCTAGCAACTTTAAAAGATTTATCAATTACATTTCTTGGGTATTTTAAATCATTACCTATTTCATAAATTTTGGATATTTCCTCATCTATGAACTCAGGACTACAAATTCGTAAAGCTCTCAAAAACATTGATGAGAAAACAGACAGTTTGACTCTATATCTTGATGCGAGGAATAATAGTGGACATAGGAACAGTTATTTGTAGGTTTTCTGTAAATTTTAAATTTGAATTCATTATTACCCTTAAAAATTAAAACATATAGAATAGACTTTGATCCAAGGCAGCCAGCTTTCTGGGAGAAGGCTTACAGCTTTTCATCTGCAGGGGATGAGATGAAAAGCTGTAAGCCTTCTCCCTGAAAGCTGGCTGCCTTGGATCAAAATCTAGCGCAAGCTGGACTCCAAGGTATTGGTCCAATGTGGGTAGATTGGTAAAGCACTGCGTACCTTGTTCCAGGGTTCGTAGGTTCGAGTCTCCTTCAGCCAGAGATTCTTGTTTATATATATATATATATATATATATATATATATATATATATATATATATATATATATATATATATATATATATATATACATGTAGATATATATGTATTACACTGTGTTTGTTTAGTATTAAATTACTGTAAACAAATCTGAAATATATTTAGTTGGGTTAGGCTAAAATAAATTGTTCTTGTTATAATAAGGTTAGGTAAGTTTTCTAAGATTCTTTTGGTGCAAAATTTAAATTTTTCTTACATTAACATTAATGAAAAAAAACATACCTTCAAGCGTATAAGAGAAAATTTCAGAAAGGACTTAATTTTAAATGAGTTCTTGCTAATTGACCAGTTTTGCATATTTGGCACGACATATATGTATGTATATATATATATATATATATATATATATATATATATATATATATATATATATATATATATATATATATATATATATATATATATATATATATATATATATACTTTTTGATCTATGCAAAATTCAGAGGATTACCTTCCTATGGGAATTGTAAGGTTCATGGAGTCATTTTATCTGGGAAAAAATTTTGAAAAGTTTTAGAAAGTTATAAAACTCATCCTTCAATCAAAATTTTTTGACACAGTCATATATTCGGATTTAATAAAGCTTCAGAGGATCTGCTTACTTTCAGGAGAGGACGATAGAGGAGGACCATACGCCGAAGATATTGTAAAAGTTTCTCCATGTCCCTCCTTCACCTTTTTCTTTTTTCACCCTGTCTTCCCTCTCCCTCCCTCCCTCTCTCTCTATCTCTCTCTCTCTCTCTCTCTCTCTCTCTCTCTCTCTCTCTCTCTCTCTCTCTCTCTCTCTCTCTCTCTCTCTCTCTCTCTCTCTCTCTCTCTCTCCCTCTCCCTCTCCCTCTCTAGTACGTTTCTGATATTTTCCAGCCGTCACTTTCATTACATGCTCTTTCCCTTCTCTATTCTATATAACTTTCCCTCGCAATATTTCCCTTCTAACAGCTACCTCCTACCCACCTTCCTTTGGCTTTATTCCTCTCTTCATCTCCTACGTCTCTTATTTTATTCTCTTCTTCCTCTTCCAGTCCATTTCTTCTTGCCCTCCGCTTACCCTCACCTCCTTCAGTCATCGGGACTGCCTCTTCATCTTTCTTCACCTTGGTTTTATTCCTCTGATTCTTCAGCTTTTTCCGTGGGCGCTTCTTCTCACTTCTCTTACATGTAATTTCTCTCTCTCTCTCTCTCTCTCTATCTCCTTCACCTGTATTACATGATCATTAAGATAAAAGTTATGATCAAGCTTTTATTGTCCTACTAATGACAACTTGTGTCATTTTCTTCATACTTGAAGACAACGCACGTTTTCATCCAGATTGAGCCACCTTGACCTTCCTGTCTTTCTCCAGTTGTTCCGTTATTTTCCTGAGTGTATGAATCTTGGGAGACCCCCTCTTACACCACAAGACGGGCATCCATCAGCAGTTTCATTCTAGCTGTACTCTATGCAATGTCATCACTCCATCAACAAGCATTTATTTCTCTGATAGCTTATGTTAGGAACAAGTTCCTATAATTTAACGGAGCAAGTTAGTATATTTTGTTCATGTGGATAATAATGGTAAGAAAGAATGCATGTCGCATTACAGTGACTGGAACAATTTACAGCCAACCCCTTCTTCAAAAGGATAGAATTGCGTTCAGTACAGAAATCATTGTTGACATCAACACAGCTTCGTAGTGTATAATTGCTGGCGTACTTAATATCGGAAAGACACCGGTACGGAACATGCTATTATTGTAGAATTTTGTCAAGTGTTCCTCACTTAACTATAAGCCCCCAATTTGTCAAAGCTGGCACCACGGTTGGCCTTCCACAGAGTCAGAGTGGAAACACTTCATCCTATTTAGCCTCGAACTGATCTCACGAGTGCCTGCTGGCTACCTTAACTAAATTATTCTGCTCTGAAGAAAAAGTTAAACTCCAAAAGGCCTCGTCCGTTTTTACGAGCATAGTAAGGTTCAGGTTAGAGTATGTAGGAGAGAGGGAGATTATTTCTCAGTAAAAGTAGGCCTTAGACTTGGTTGTGTGATGTCACCGTGGTTGTTCAATATACTTATAGATGGGGTTGTAAGAGAAATGAATGCTCGGGTGTTGGCAAGAGGTGTGGGGTTAAAAGATAAAGAATCTAACACAAAGTGGGAGTTATCACAGATGCTCTTTGCTGATGACACTGTGCTTTTGGGAGGTTTCGAAGAGAAGTTGCAGAGGTTGGTGGATGAGTTTGGTAGGGTATGTAACAGCAGGAAATTAAAAGTGAATATAGGAAAGAGTAATGTGATGAGGATAACAAAAAAATTTAGGTAACGAAAGACTGGATATCAGATTGAAGGGAGAGAGTATGAAATAGGTGAATGTATTCAGATATTTGGGAGTGGATATCCCAGCAGATAGGTGTATGAAAGATGAGGTAAATCATAGAATTGACGAGGGGAAAAAGGTGAGTGGTGCAGTGAGGAGTCTGTGGAGACAGACAACGTTATCCATGGAAGTAAAGAGGGGAATGTATGAGAGCATAGTTATACCAACGCTCTTATATGGGTGCGAAGCATGGGTGGTGAAGGTTGCAACAAGGAGAAGGCTGGAGGTAGTGGAAATGTCATGTCTGAGGGCAGTGTGTTATGTGAATATAATGCAGAGAATTCGTAGTTTGGAAATTAGGAGGAGGTGCGGGATTGCCAAAACTGTTATCCAGAGGGGTATTACTTTCATAGTTCCTTGACAATGTGAGTAGTCACGAAAGCGCTTGGAATTTCATTACTCTTTCACAGTGGTTGTTTTGCATATATATATATATATATATATATATATATATATATATATATATATATATATATATATATATATATATATATATATATATATATATATATGTATATATATATATATAGGTTGGTAGACAGCAACCACCCAGGGAGGTACTACCGTCCTGCCAAGTGAGTGTAAAACGTAAGCCTGTAATTGTTTTACATGATGGTAGGATTGCTGGTGTCTTTTGTCTGTCTCATAAATATGCAAGATTACAGGTACGTCTTGCTACTTCTACTTACACTTAGGTCACACTACACATACATGGACACATTTATTTATACACACTCATCTGAGTTTTCTTTGATTTTATCTTAATAGTTCTTGGTCTTATTACTTTTCCTTTTATATCCATGGGGAAGTGGAATAAGAATCTTTCCTCCGTAAGCCATGCGTGTTGTAAAAGTCAACTAAAATGCCGGGAACAATGGGCTAGTAACCCCTTTTCCTGTAAAGATTACTAAAAAGAATAAGAAGAAGAAAATTGTCAAAGTGGGAAGTCTGAATGTGCGTGGATGTTGTGCAAATGATAAGAAAGAGACGATTGTGGATGTTATGAATGAGAAGAAACTGGATGTCCTGGCTTTAAGTGAAACAAAGCTGAAGGGGGTGGGAGAGTTTCAATGGAGAGGAATAAATGGGATTAGGTCAGGGGTTTCAAATAGAGTTAGAGCTAAAGAAGGAGTAGCAATAATGTTGAAGGATAAGCTATGGCAGGAAAAGAGGGACTACAAATGTATAAATTCAAGGATTATGTGGAGTAAAATAAAGATTGGATGTGAAAAGTGGGTTATAGTAAGCGTGTATGCACCTGGAGAAGAGAGAAGTGTAGAGGAGAGAGAGAGATTCTGGGAAATGTTGAGTGAATGCGTGGGGAGTTTTGAATCAAGTGTGAGAGTAATGGTGGTTGGGGATTTCAATGCTAAAGTGGGTAAAAATGTTATGGAGGGAGTAGTAGGTAAATTTGGGGTGCCAGGGGTAAATGTAAATGGGGAGCCTTTAATTGAGCTATGTGTAGAAAGAAATTTGGTAATAAGTAATACATATTTTATGAAAAAGAGGATAAATAAATATACAAGGTATGATGTAGCACGTAATGAAAGTAGTTTGTTAGATTATGTATTGGTGGATGAAAGGTTGATGGGTAGGCTCCAGGATGTACATGTTTATAGAGGGGCAACTGATATATCGGATCATTATTTAGTTGTAGCTACAGTTAGACTAAGAGGTAGATGGGAAAAGAGGAAGGTGGCAACAACAAGTAAGAGGGAGGTGAAAGTGTATAAACTAAGGGAGGAGGAAGTTCGGGCGAGATATAAGCGACTATTGGCAGAAAGGTGGGCTAGTGCAAAGATGAGTAGTGGGGGGGTTGAAGAGGGTTGGAATAGTTTTAAAAATGCAGTATTAGAATGTGGGGCAGAAGTTTGTGGTTATAGGAGGGTGGGGGCAGGAGGAAAGAGGAGTGATTGGTGGAATGATGAAGTAAAGGGTGTGATAACAGAGAAAAAGGTAGCTTACGAGAGGTTTTTACAAAGCAGAAGTGTTATAAGAAGAGCAGAGTATATGGAGAGTAAAAGAAAGGTGAAGAGAGTGGTGAGAGAGTGCAAAAGGAGAGCAGATGAAAGAGTGGGAGAGGCACTGTCAAGAAATTTTAATGAAAATAAGAAAAAATTTTGCAGTGAGTTAAACAAGTTAAGAAAGCCTAGGGAAAGTATGGATTTGTCAGTTAAAAACAGAGTAGGGGAGTTAGTAGATGGGGAGAGGGAGGTATTAGGTAGATGGCGAGAATATTTTGAGGAACTTTTAAATGTTAAGGAAGAAAGGGAGGCGGTAATTTCATGCACTGGCCAGGGAGGTATACCATCTTTTAGGAGTGAAGAAGAGCAGACTGTAAGTGTGGTGGAGGTACGTGAGGCATTACGTAGAATGAAAGGGGGTAAAGCAGCTGGAACTGATGGGATCATGACAGAAATGTTAAAAGCAGGGGGGGATATAGTGTTGGAGTGGTTGGTACTTTTGTTTAATAAATGTATGAAAGAGGGGAAGGTACCTAGGGATTGGCGGAGAGCATGTATAGTCCCTTTATATAAAGGGAAAGGGGACAAAAGAGATTGTAAAAATTATAGAGGAATAAGTTTACTGAGTATACCAGGAAAAGTATACGGTAGGGTTGTAATTGAAAGAATTAGAGGTAAGACAGAATGTAGAATTGCGGACGAACAAGGAGGTTTCAGAGTGGGTAGGGGATGTGTAGATCAAGTGTTTACATTGAAGCATATATGTGAACAGTATTTAGATAAAGGTAGGGAAGTTTTTATTGCATTTATGGATTTAGAAAAGGCATATGATAGAGTGGATAGAGGAGCAATGTGGCAGATGTTGCAAGTATATGGAATAGGTGGTAAGTTACTAAATGCTGTAAAGAGCTTTTATGAGGATAGTGAGGCTCAGGTTAGGGTGTGTAGAAAAGAGGGAGAATACTTCCTGGTAAAAGTAGGTCTTAGACAGGGATGTGTAATGTCACCATGGTTGTTTAATATATTTATAGATGGGGTTGTAAAAGAAGTAAATGCTAGGGTGTTCGGGAGAGGGGTGGGATTAAATTATGGGGAATCAAATTCAAAATGGGAATTGACACAGTTACTTTTTGCTGATGATACTGTGCTTATGGGAGATTCTAAAGAAAAATTGCAAAGGTTAGTGGATGAGTTTGAGAATGTGTGTAAAGGTAGAAAGTTGAAAGTGAACATAGAAAAGAGTAAGGTGATGAGGGTATCAAATGATTTAGATAAAGAAAAATTGGATATCAAATTGGGGAGGAGGAGTATGGAAGAAGTGAATGTTTTTCAGATACTTGGGAGTTGACGTGTCGGCGGATGGATTTATGAAGGATGAGGTTAATCATAGAATTGATGAGGGAAAAAAGGTGAGTGGTGCGTTGAGGTATATGTGGAGTCAAAAAACGTTATCTATGGAGGCAAAGAAGGGAATGTATGAAAGTATAGTAGTACCAACACTCTTATATGGATGTGAAGCTTGGGTGGTAAATGCAGCAGCGAGGAGCCGGTTGGAGGCAGTGGAGATGTCCTGTCTAAGGGCAATGTGTGGTGTAAATATTATGCAGAAAATTCGGAGTGTGGAAATTAGGAGAAGGTGTGGAGTTAATAAAAGCATTAGTCAGAGGGCAGAAGAGGGGTTGTTGAGGTGGTTTGGTCATTTAGAGAGAATGGATCAAAGTAGAATGACATGGAAAGCATATAAATCTATAGGGGAAGCAAGGAGGGGTAGGGGTCGTCCTCAAAAGGGTTAGAAAGAGGGGGTAAAGGAGGTTTTGTGGGCAAGGGGCTCGGACTTCCAGCAAGCGTGCATGAGCGTGTTAGATAGAAGTGAATGGAGACGAATGATAGTTGGGACCTGACGATCTGTTGGAGTGTGAGCAGGGTAATATTTAGTGAAGGGATTCAGGGAAACCGGTTATTTTCATATAGTCGGACTTGAGTCCTGGAAATGGGAAGTACAATGCCTGCACTTTAAAGGAGGGGTTTGGGATATTGGCAGTTTGGAGGGATATGTTGTGTATCTTTATACGTATATGCTTCTAAACTGTTGTATTCTGAGCACCTCTGCAAAAGCAGTGATAATGAGTGAGTGTGGTGAAAGTGTTGAATGATGATGAAAGTATTTTCTTTTTGGGGATTTTCTTTCTTTTTTGGGTCACCCTGCCTCGGTGGGAGACGGCCGACTTGTTGAACATATATATATATATATATATATATATATATATATATATATATATATATATATATATATATATATATATATATATATATATATATATATATATATATATATATATGTCGTACCGAATAGGCAGAACTTGCGATCTTGGCTTAAATAGCAACGCTCATCTTGCCATATAGGACAAGCGAAAATTTGTGTATGGAATAATTTCGCCAAAATCATTCTTAACCTAACGAAAAAAATATATTTCACTGTGTTTGTTTAGTATTAAATTATTTTAAACAAATCTAAAATATATTTAGTTGGGTTAGGCTAAAATAAATTGCTCTTGTTATAATAAAGTTAGGTAAGTTTTCTAAGATTCTTTTAGTGCAAAATTATAAATTTTTACATAAACATTAATGAAAAAAATATATCTTTAAATGTATAAGAGAAAATTTTTAGAAAGGACTAAATTTTAAATGAGTTCTTGCTAATTGACCAGTTTTACATATTCGGCACGACATATATATATATATATATATATATATATATATATATATATATATATATATATATATATATATATATATATATATATATATATTTCCACCCCTATATATTTTTTATTCTATGTGAACATTTATTAATAAACAAAATACATTTACAGAAAAAAACATAAACATGAATACAATGGCACAATGTATCAAAGATCATGAATTTCCTCCAGCTCCTCCGAGGCTGGACGTGAGCCAAGTATGCAGCAAGCATTTCCCCTCTGGATGGCGACGCTGAGGCGCTGGAACATGAAAGTGGCTGCCCTTGGGTCCCTGGTGGTGTCGATGAGTCTGGAACCCAATTCTTTAAGGAAACGTGTGGCATTTTTTCCCCATGATCCCAAGGTGTCTGATCCCACTGGGACAAATTGATACTGTTGGCTAATGACCCTGTACTTGCTGATCTTGTACTCCTCCCTGTGGTCAGCAGCTCCTCCCTGTCGCCCCACACTGTGATGGATATAGGTGTCAGCCAGTGTGGACACACAGGTATAGTCCCATGCTAAGAGCTTGCCATTCTTCCAAGGATAGATGGTGATCCCGTCGGGGCGGTTTGCTGGGTTGTGGGTATTGTTTGCTGCAAGGGATCGTGGCTCCCTCTCGGCAGGGCATCCAGCTGTAGCAAGGGCAAGTCGGCCGTCTGGCACCGAGGCAGTGTGACCCAAAAAGAAAGAAAATCCCCAAAAAAGAAAATACGTTCGTCATCATTCAACACTTTCACATATTATATTTATGTATATAAAGTACACAGTATATTGAGAAAACAAGTATTACCGTTCTTCAAGCTCCCATTTTCTTTAAGAGCTGAATCAACAATTGCCCAGGTTGGCCCAGCACTCACATAGTTCATCAGAAAATATGCATTAAAAGAATTACGATTACCATAAGAAATATAGTGGCTGCATTACAGCGATTACAGGCACTCGGAAAAGTGAATACGTTAATGCTGTTACATGCCCTGCAGGAGGAGGGAGGAAAAGGAGAAGGAGGAGAAGAAGGAAGAGGAGAGGAACGAAGAGGAAATATTGGGGAGAGAGCTTCGGGCCTGGGCGGACGTGTGATTGTTCCCTGTTGCAGTCTGTATATAAGCATAACATACCAGAGACAGATCCGTCCTGTAATCAGAGCTGTCCGAAGACAGTTTCGTTCTAGAGCCTGAGTCGTTCCCTTGACAGAGCCTTTTCCAATACAATCTCTCCAAGACAGAGTCGTCTCCAGGAGCCGTGTCCAAGATAGTCTCTTCAGGACAGAGCCGTTTCCAAGAGTCTCTCGAAGACAGAGACGTCTCCAAGACAGAACTTTCTTCAGGACAGAGCGATCTCCGATATGGACGTAAACAGAGTTAGCTGTCTTTGTTATCTTACCTCCACCAAAAATAGTACCCTTCATTCCTCAAAGTATGGCAGCCCTGTTGCGAGAGTAGTGTGTTTCACTATTACCAGGAGGAGAATCGAGCCTCCAGGGCTCATTTCGCTGCGTGACCCACACTGGTTTATCGCTTCATGTTTAAGGACCATTGCTCTGTTCCCAAGGAATTGGAAGTGCCCCTCATTGTCCTTTGTTCGCATTGATTCCCATTTTCCAATGGAAAATCCTAATGCCGTTTCCAGACGCTACGTTCTCGTTTAGACAGTTTTGTTAATGGTTAAATACCTAAATATAATGAATATTTAATTTTACCCTTTGGTTAGTTCGTATGGAAATTAACACGGTTCAAAGCTTCAGAAAACGAAATTCTTCGGAAACGAAGATCGCATCCATGGTACGATTAGCGTTCGGTAACACTGCTTTCTAAATAGCTTTTACCCATACCTGTGTTGCACCTCTTTCCTCGAAGTTCCATCAACGTGTTATCGTTTTTTCCATTCAAACGGCTGTTCATCTTTGCATTTGTCAAATTTATTTACTATCCATAAGATCTTTCAAATTCATTAAATAAAAACAAATTAAAATTGTAGCACAGTTTTTCTAAACAACAAACATTCCTGATTATATATATATATATATATATATATATATATATATATATATGTGTGTGTATATATATATGTCGTCCCAAATAGGAACGCTCTTCTGCCGAATAAAGCAAGCGAAAATTTGTGTACGCAATAATTTCGTAAAAACATTCTGAGCCTAACGAAAAAAAAGTATATTTCATTGTGTTTATTATTAAGTTATTGTAAGCTTATCTAAAATATATTTATAGTTTGATTAGGCTACTTTAAATTGTGCTTGTTATCATAAGGTTAGGTAAATTTTCTAAGGTTCTTCTTGGTACCAAATTATTAATTTTTACATTAATATATCTTTAAACGTATAAGAGAAAATTTTAGAAAGGATTTAATTTTAAACATGTTGTTGCTAATTGACTAGTTTTACCTATTGGGCACGACATATATATTCATATATATATATATATATATATATATATATATATATATATATATATATATATATATATATATGTGTGTGTGTAAAGTTTTGCCTAGAAGACCACCTCAACTCCCTTGATCAAGATCCCTTCACCAGCATAATGACATCCTCCCTTCAGTAACCATCTGCTTCAACATTATATAAATATCATTCATCTACCTAACACGAAATCATTTCTTTATTATATCGAGCTCTGAGCTCCAGCCTCAGCTACATTAACATCAATAAATCCTTCTAGCAGGCAGCCTCCCTGACACACTGCTTTAATGATAGCGTCAAGAATGTATAATGCAGCAGAGACTGACGGAATCACCTACCAGCACTTATTCTTATATTCTGTTTTCTTTTTTGCCTCTTAAAGAGTGTTCTTATTTGTAATTACGTATTTGTGATTATAAATAATTAATTATATATTTGGAATTGATCATTTGTAATTACCTATTTATTTATTTTTTTTACTTTTGCCTATTTGCAATTTTCTAGATGTAATTTACTGCATTAAATGGCGTTTTGCTGAAAAGTTTGCACTCAGATTGCAGAACAGACTTCGGGTGTGACAACATTTTTGCTCTTTTAAGAGTAAACGTCCCAGTAATAGCTAGGTCTGCAGCATTTCTTTATCACAAAAATGATACATTTTCAATCATTGCGAAAACTTATTTTTTTTTTTACCTATTTGCAGTTACCTATTTGCAAATGCGTTTGTGATTTTAGTTTTGCAGTTACCTGCTAAATTACCTATATATACAATTTCGAATTGGCAGCAGGAGCAGAACTTTGGTAGTTCTAGCAGTGAACCCATTCTAGCAATCACTGGAACTGAGTCCAGAAAAAACTTTCCAGTGTCGTTTGAGTACCATTGTTTTTGACTCGGTTTGCAATTGTGGTCTCTGGTTTCCTTAGTGAAAGTTCTAAAAAAAATCTTTATCTGCTGTATAACCCATTCGAATTTAGTTTTTGATTTTCTAATAATAATAATAATAATAATAATAATAATAATATTATTATTATTATTATTATTATTATTATTATTATTATTATTATTATTATTATTATTAATATTATTAAGAAGAAGAAGAATTAATGATAGTATTACCTGCTTTTTCCATTTCCACTTGCGATCATATAGTATGTTGGTAGACAGACTTATGTTTTGGAAATGTGACGTAGAATGTGTGTATATGGAATGATGGGCGGGGATGTTGCGATTTTGTGTGCCTTTGAATCATGATGTCCTGCACTCCTGAAAAGACAGCTAGGGAGCAAGTGATGTTGTTTGTAATTTCTTCTTGGGGTCACCCCGCCTTTGTGGGAAACGGCCATGTTTTAATTTTTTAATTGTGTGTAATTCATTTTATTTTTTTTAGTTCTGTGACAATTCTAGTATAGAAATGCTTCCTAACATCCCTCTGACTCATGTGAGTTTTCAACTTTTAGTTGTGCCTTCTTGTTCCTATTTCTCATCTCTGAAACATTCTGTCGTTGTTTACCTTGTCAATTCTTCTCAGTATTTTGTACGTGGTTATCATATTTTCCATAGTTCTCCACTCCTCCAATGTCATCAGGTTGAATTCATATACCCCTTAGCTCCGGGACTAGTCTTGTTGCAAACTTCTTCACTTTCTCCAATTTCTTGATGATGTGATTATTTAAGTGGGGGTTCCATAGTGGTGCTGCGTACTCCAATTTAGGCTTGATGTATTCAGTGCACAGTGTCGTGAATGTCTCCTTAGATGTCGAAACTCTATTCTTAGATTCGCCAGACGCGCATTTGCTGTAGCAGTTATTTGGTTGACGTGCGACACAAGGAATGTGCTCGTTAAGATATTCACCCCAAGGTCGTTCTCCTTGAGAGAGGTTAAAGTAAATTCGAGTTTGCTTGTGTGTGTGTGTGTGTGTGTGTGTGTGTGTGTGTGTGTTGTTGTTGTTGTTGTTGTGCGTCTGTGTTGTGTGTGTAGTATAGGGGCCCCTTGTGAGAATGGGCTTAGGGGCCAGCAGCATGTTCAGTGAGGCTGGTGACAGCAAGTTCAGGGGCTCTGGTGACAGGAGCAGGGGCCCTGATGACGTGTTCAGGGGCCCCAGCAGTAGAGCAACGATGCCAATATATTGGCTGGGGTTGTCCGCTATAAACTTTGCGCTCTGACGGTCGCCTCCACTTTATGCTCGTTGACCAAGAAATGGCCGAGTTTATGGCTATTTTTGTACCTAGATTTCCAACGAGAATTTCCGTGTCTTTGTTGAATTAAGAGGTAAGTTTATTCCTCCCAAGGTACGTTTCAAAGGATAATAGTTTTTTGAGGAATATATCTGATGTCTGAGAAAGTTGCCTGATTTTTGAGGACGATGTCTGTTGTGTGGACAAGATGTCTGTTTCCTGTTTTTATGATGTGATTTGGAAAAAACACTGTCTTCTAGATTTTCTTAGTTTATATAAGCAAAATAATATGATTCGGCGATGACATCTCATCCCGTATTATAATGGTCACAATCTATAAGCGCAATAAATCCCCCTCCCGAAAACTTTCACTCTTACCCAACACGCTTATATACATCTTGTTGTTTAGTCCCCTACAACTTACTGCACTACCTTCCTCACGCTGCTTGAAACCTTTCCTCGGACTCTCCCTACACCTTTAGTTCACCCCAAATTTATGCACCCTTCTAATCAACGTATCGTGTCATTTTCAGGATAATTGACCTTTGCACTGTATTTGACAATAAAATACTAAGAAATAACTAAAAAAAACATACTGCAAATATTTCGAAATGTCTTGAGTAATTAAAATACACATCAAAATGGATTTAAAAAATATTCAGTGATAACAAATTTAAAAACTTAGACGAATTGCATTATTGCAAACAACAAGATAACATCACCATGGAAGATATATTACATTAATCACAGTACCCTCCACATCTTCCCTTTCCCATTACCCTTTTATTAATTGCAAAATAACTACCCAAGAAATCTTTCGCTAAACTATTTGTCTTAAAATTTTGCAAATTTTATGCACTGACGAGAGTAAACACGAGTCCACTGGCCGCGCTGCAGTCTTTTCTCTTGTTACTTTTTCAGAAAAGAACAGTGCTATAAGAATCTTGTCGAGTTAGGCAAAAGAACAAACATAAGGGATTTCTAAATTACATACTTTTTTGTTGTTGTTTGTAACAATAAAATTAGCTTAAAGAATTAACTTGACTCATTTAAAGTGAATTATATCCTTGGTCTGTTTGGGTTAAACATTAGCATTTTTTTTTAGATTTAAGTTTTATTAGATCTGATATCATAGGAATGCCATTAAATTAATATATATGTTACACACTAAGCCGAAACAGACGAAGACAATATAAATGCCAGATGTAGTGCCAGACTTTGGCTTCAGTGCAAATAATTTCTCAAATATTTAGTACTTAAACTTTTTTTTTAATATGTAGAGACAGTACATCAATATATATATGTCAGTATATCTTTATGAAAATAGAATCCTAGAAATTCACTATATTTACCGTAAGTTCCATTGTAACAGAAGTACATTTATAGGTTTGACATTATTGTAACAAGTAAAGTCTTGGTACCCCTTTTTGGGCCTAATTCTTCGGTCTTTGTGAATACAATTACAGTAATTGATTGTAAGTTAAAAAAAAAGCAGGCATTGAGAAAGGAGCTTCACACAGCTAGGCAAGTATACATTTTATGGTTATATAATTCAACTTAATCGTAACTAACATATTTTAAATCATCAGTTAAATAATAATAATGGTGATGGTCAGATTATTTTTCGTTATGGTATTGCAATAATGAATATACACCCTGCTTGTTTAGGAAAATGATCGTTGCTTTATAAGCAACGACGTATTCAATGTATTGAGTCCAAACCCTCATGACCTCGATTCTGAGTACAAAAATGCATCAGTTCATCCCTTGGAGACGAGCGTTCACTCGTAACTGAGCGATAAGATATTTGTCAATCAAAATCCTGAGCAGGAGACATTGCCACAACATACATAACCTCTCGTTTTTTTTAACCACTCAAGATTAACTATCGTGGACGGCTGTAGCTCGTCCTGGTTTACCCCAGCGCAGGGTAGGATTTGCCTTCACAACAAAACCAACAATTTTTGTCTAGTGGTTTGTTTTCATGTCCTTCAGGTTTACCTTAGAGTGGTTCTGTTTTCTGTTTACCCATCGATGTAAATTCACAACGATAGCTTCTCGTCGTCGTCGTCGTCGTCGTCGTCGTCGTCGTCGTCGTCGTTGTCGTCGTCGTCGTCGTCCTCCTCCTCCTCCTCCTCCTCCTCCTCCTCCTCCTCCTCCTCCTCTTCTCCCTTCCCCTTTGCTCCCTGGATTATTGTAGGGATTCAGTGATTCTTAATTTGTATGGCTGATTTAGTTCATTCACCACTCGACTTCAATTTTCTGTACCTTGCCTTCTAATCTTACTCATATATTTTTCTTCCTATACTTGAGACTTGTTCATAGGGCCAGGGGATTCCATTTACAGCCCCAAGTTCTCTCCTCATACTGCTGGTAGACATATTGTTCTATTTATAGTAAAAGTTCAATTTGGATACAGAACTCAATTGTGTGTGTATGTGTGTGTGTGTGGAGAGAGAGAGAGAGAGCGAGAGAGAGAGAGAGAGAGAGAGAGAGAGAGAGAGAGAGAGAGAGAGAGAGAGAGAGAGAGAGAGAAAGAGAGAGAGAGAAATATCCACAGGATTCACCGTCATCACCTGGACCTCCAGAACCCATTCCTGGCGACCTGACAACAAACACTGAGCAGTTTACCCTCCCCAGACCACAACACTTGGCCCCTTATCCCTCCAATACCCGCCGAGGGACGGCACTTAAGAGATTAATATAACATGTTTGGGCACAGGCGTAATGATCAAATATCGCCATAATTGCCAGCAGGAGCCTGGAGAATGTCTTGACGAACGAGGCTCCCTGCGGGGATTCCTTGGCTCAAGTTACCCGTAATTGTCGCCAGAGTTTGCTGCTCTTGCTTGAAAGTAATTAATTTTTTTATACACTGGGATAGTTTTTATTGGGAAGCGGCGCAGCTGGAAAAGTTTTTATTTTTTATTTTTAAGGATGAATTTTGTGAAGTTGAGATTTTGAGTTAATAATTTATCCAGATTTTCTGTTTTATTTTGCTTAGTTTTTAAGATGATAAGGTTATTAAATAAATAATATAACAATAAGGCTATTAAATAAATAATATAACAATAATAATAGTAATTTTAATAATGCAACAAACAAAAATAAAATCTGTACGAAAAACATCAGTAACTACTGCTACAGTAACTACAGACTACTACTGCTTTTACCACTACCACCTCCACAGTCATTACTACTGCTGAAGATACATTCTTGTTTACACTGGTGACACTGTTAACTGATGGGTCTCAACGTTACTAGGAAGTGCTTATAACTAACTTTGCTTTGATTTTGAAATATAAGTAATGGATAATTTAGATCGAGGTTGAATGTTTTGTATTGAATAGCTTAAATGCCCCACGTATTTATAACAGTTTGCATCTTCTAATAACTCTTCTAATTAACACACTAGTATTTACTCTAGATTAGCATCTAGAGTAAATAATTGTGTTAAAATTAGGAGAATGTGAATTAAGAGTTGTGATACATTTTTATATTTAATACATATTTTGTGCTTATCATAAGGATGTGTTTAGTAACTGTATTTTAAAATCTATTTGCATAGTCTTCAGTAATACCTTAAAAACGCATTGTCAGTGTTTCACTCTTATTTAGGTGATCATATTACCTTTAAAACATCATATTTCATTGTTCCAAGCAAAATATTTTAAGAAACTGCAGAGTTGTAAATACATAGTTTGGTGATGCCAATAAACTGAGGAAAAAGAACACTTGTGTACAGTTGAGGACATTTATGAAAGGAACTCTTTCACCACAAGTAGCCTCATCATTAGGACTAGTGAAGCCAATCAGGGCGAAACGTTTCCTTGAATAGATGTCCTGAACTGTACACGAGTGTCCTTTTCCACTAGAGGCTGCAGACTTTCAACATTTATTATAATACTTTTTAATTTACCTGTTCTTGTGTTTGGATACTTTCCTCGGTGTGTCAGTTTATTATTTAAAATACAGTTACAATGTTGAAGCATCAGATTAAGCCGTTGATGCCATTGTTGCCCGAATTACCCGGGTACAAAAACATGACCCTGAATGTTATAGGAATGTAGTTCGAAGCTTGTGTAGATCTATAACTCACTGTGATAACATAAACGTAGGTCAGTACGTTTGTGGAGCTACTTGTAGTTTGAACAGACTGACTGATGCTGTTGTGGCCAGGCTTAGGCTTGGTTATAAGTGCTTCTGGCAGTTTGGCAGACACACAGATGATCAGACCAAATGCAAAGAATGTAGCCAGTCTTATGGTCACCATCTTGAACACTGTGTGCTTAATTGTCCACTTAATGAGGATTATAGAGATACAGAATAATAACCTAGTTTCTAGACCTCTTGTGCATCCATATGTTCTTGCGATACCGTTCATAGGATGGATATGGAATGCACAATAAACTAGCCACTTCGGTGGCAAAATCTAATCTTAAATTTAACCCTCGTAGTGTGTTTTATCATGTTTAAATACGACTTAATATTTTTATTATTATTGGATTGGATATTTTTTTTTTCACAATTTTTGGGAATATTTTATATGCAATAAAATGTACATGTTTATGTGTATATGCGACTCCTGATATATATATATATATATATATATATATATATATATATATATATATATATATATATATATATATATATATATATATATATATATATATATGTATATATATTTACGTGTTTCTGTACAAAATAAATGCTAATAATTGACTATCATTATTATTATTACTACTATCACTGATGTTAATACCATCACTACTACTAATAATAGTAATACTAATACACAGCTAGAGTGTAACTTCTGTCTTATGGTTGTCTGGCAACATTGTTCTTTTTATCTATACCGGCATATGCGCAAAAGTCGACGGATATGCAGTATCTGTTTGTGTGTGTGTTTGGTACAGAAATAAAATAAAATATTGTGATGTATGTATATTGCATTGGAAAAGTCTTATGAGAGTTTAGCGTGTTTGTTAGGACATAATTGTGAAATGTTGAAAAGCGGATTGAACACTTGAATTTATTATTTGGAGGATTCCATTGGGAATATTCTAACCAACACAGCTCTTTGTGTAGAATAAGTTTAAACGCACTTTCAGATTCACAGAAAACACACTCACACACAACATTTGTGGAAGTGAAAATGGAAAGGGCCTCAGGAGGGAAGAGCAACAAACCAGACTACGGAAGACAGAACGATGCGCAAATGAGAGATTTCCTCCATGTGGTACAGCGAGAAGGAAAACGGGAAGGGAAAACAGTGGAGGAAATGATGAAGTAGTTAGCAGGGAAGAGTTGAGAAGTAGAGGAGAAATTTATACTGGACAGGAGAAGGGGTAGAAGTTAGGATGACAGCATTCATTGGTTATAAGGTTGTACTGAAATAGTAGTGAAGAAATGTGAATAAGTCACACTATGCACATTGTGATATTTATTGAGAAGATGTTTGATGCCTAGTAAACGAAACGAATTCTCATTAAATACCATAAACTGCATATTGTATATTATTCACATATTTGTAGGTATATTTACCAGTGTTATTCAGCACTGAAGAAAAGACACAGGTGCAAAGCTTTTATTGTGAGACCGTTTTGCTCAGTTTAGAGCTTACTTTAGTCAATATTGATAAAACTCTACAGAGTAGAACGTTGTCACAAAGGCTTGCTCTTCGACAGAGTTGTTGTTCACTCTAAGATCTTGAGAGGAGAATACGAATAACACCAGAACTTGAGAAAAGTTGTGAAATGTAGATAGAATATAACAGTGAAAAGAGCAGAAAATTCTGAAATGAATATGCAAGGGAGAGAGAGAATAGAGGCCTGACGACAATATGAGAACAACAATAACCGCAAAGGGGAGTCAGATCTGTAACTACTACATAGCACAACAGATGGAAGATGACAGTAAAAGATTCTGATAGAACTTAATAAGAACAGACAATAACTAAGGAAGAACCAGGAAGTTAAAGATATTCTAAGCAGGTGTTTCAAGGAAGTATTTACCAAGGAATCAATGATAATACCAAAGAGCAGGTGAGAAAAACAAAGACTGAAAGAAACCGAATAACACCAGACCATGGAATGAAGCAAGGGAATCATACACATCAGAATCATACACATCAGAAGCATGGAACTTGATAATGTGTATCCTTGATTCTTGAAACAGGAAAGACGCATTATGCAATCCACTTGTCATCGAAGAAAGGGCACCTTCCGAGAAACTTGAAAGCAACATATGTTTTTTCAGAGTTTTCAACGATTCACCATTGATCCAAATGGCGGTAACCTTAAAATTCCTGTTATCCATGACAATAGAAAATATAATGAGGAGATCAGTGAATATCAAAATAATCAAAAACTTTATAAGTAAAAGCCAGCAAATGTTTACCGAAGACAAATTCTTGGAAACCTACAGGAGTTCAGCTACAAGGTAACAGAGATTAGGTAAGAAATAGATGGATGGGAGGATTGCTTATTCCTGAATTCTAAGAAAGTATTTGACGTTGTATCTCACAAGAAATCAGACCTCAGAAAAGAAGAAAAGGCAGGAGGAATGGGAAAGGCGCATCTCTAGAATAAGAAATATTCGGGGAAAAAGAGAGGTAGAGAATGATGGTTTAGGAAGATACATCGGGAAAAATGTGCGTGACGAGTGAAGTCAAATGTAAAGTACATTTCTTGTAATCCTCTCTCGCCTCTTCTTATTCCAGCTTTTCCTCATCTTAATCCTCCTTCCCTCCTCTTCTTCTCGTATTCTTTAAGCTCCTCTTCCTTCTGCACCTCCTCATACTCTTGCTTTTCCGCTTTTTCCTCCTCTTCCTTTTACTCATAACCTTCTTAATTCTGTACTTTCTCTTCCTTTTATTCATCACCTTCTTCCAGTGCTACACATTTTAATTACATTGTATCTGTGAAGGAATTAGATACCTGGGAGTGATAATGTCTGAGGATCTCATTTTCAAGGATCACAACTGCAAAGAAAATGATAGGATGGTTAATGAGAACGTTCGAAACAAGAGTTGCCAAGCCAGTGATGATCGTTTTCAAATCACTTATTCTATCTAGGCAGCACTTGCTGCACATTAACATCTCAGCTCAAAGGAGGTGAAATTGCAGATCTAGAGAGTGCACAGAGAATCTTTACTGCACATACAAGTTCCATCAAACACTTTAACTATTGGGAACGCTTGGAAGCACTTGACTTGTACTCGCTGGAAAGCAGACGAGAGAGATATGTAATCTACACTTGGAAAATCCTAGAAGGGATGGTCCCGAATCTGTACACAGAAAACATTCCCTACGAAAGTAAAAGACTTTGCAGGCGATGCAAAATACCCCCAATGAAAAGTAGGGAGCGCCATTAGTACAGTAAGAGAAAACACCATAAATATCCGGGGCCCAAGACTGTTCAACAGCCTCCCACCCCTGGCTGCCTTCAAGAAGGAGCTGGACAGATACTTAAAGTCGGTGCCAAATCAGCCGGGCTGTGGTTCGTACGTCGGTCTAGGTGCGACCAGCAGTAACAGCCTGGTTGATCAGGCCCTGATCTACCGGGAGGTCTGGTCGTGGACCGGGCCGCGGGAGCATTGATCCCCGGAATACCCTCCAGATAGACTCCAGGAACATTAACCACTTTAACTCACTCTCTTTCTCTCCCTCTCTCTCCTCTCTCTCTCTCTCTCTCTCTCTCTCTCTCTCTCTCTCTCTCTCTCTCTCTCTCTCTCTCTCTCTCTCTCTCTCTCTCTCGCTCTCACTCTCTCTCTCTCTCTCTCTCTCTCTCTCTCTCTCTCTCTCATATATCAGTTACCCCAGTAAAGTGTCCCTGAAAAGGTGACCTTTGTTACCGTCACTGTATATTGACTTGGCTGTCAACCATCAACGAGAGTGACCATTGTCCTTGTGTCTGTCTGGTCTCAAGACTTCGATACTCTGGCCGCCTATGTGTTCGTCTGAGCAGGACCGTACACACACACACACACACACACACACACACACACACACACACACACACACACACACACACACACACATTCACACACACACATTCACACACATACACGCGAGTAATGGTACGTGGCGAGGTGTCAGAGTGGGCACCTGTGACCAGCGGGGTCCCACAGGGGTCAGTCCTAGGACCAGTGCTGTTTCTGGTATTTGTGAACGACATGACGGAAGGAATAAACTCCGAGGTGTCCCTGTTTGCAGATGACGTGAAGTTGATGAGAAGAGTTCATTCGATCGAACACCAGGCAGAACTACAAAGGGATCTGGACAGGCTGCAGACCTGGTCCAGCAACTGGCTCCTGGAGTTCAATCCCACCAAGTGCAAAGTCATGAGGATTGGGGAAGGGCAAAGAAGACCGCAGACGGAGTACAGTCTAAGGGGCCAGAGACTACAAACATCAATCAAGGAAAAAGATCTTGGGGTGAGTATAACACCAGGCACATCTCCTGAAGCGCACATCAACCAAATAACTGCCGCAGCATATGGGCGCCTGGCAAACCTCAGAACAGCATTCCGACATCTTAATAAGGAGTCGTTCAGGACCCTGTACACCGTGTACGTTAGGCCCATATTAGAGTACGCGGCACCAGTTTGGAACCCACACCTAGCCAAGCATGTAAAGAAACTAGAGAAAGTGCAAAGGTTTGCAACAAGACTAGTCCCAGGGTTTAGAGGTATGTCCTATGAGGAGAGGTTAAGGGAAATCAACCTGACGACACTGGAGGACAGGAGAGATAGGAGGGACATGATAACGACTTACAAAATACTGAGAGGAATTGACAAGGTGGACAAAGACAGGATGTTCCAGAGACTGGACACAGCAACACGGGGACACAGTTGGAAGCTGAAGACACAGATGAATCAAAGGGATGTTAGGAAGTATTTCTTCAGCCACAGAGTAGTCAGGAAGTGGAATAGTTTGGGAAGCGATGTAGTGGAGGCAGGATCCATACATAGCTTTAAGCAGAGGTACGATAAAGCTCATGGTTCAGGGAGAGTGACCTAGTAGCAACCAGTGAAGAGGCGGGGCCAGGAGCTTGGAATCGACCCCTGCAACCTCAACTAGGTGAGTACAACTAGGTGAGTACACACACAGACTCACCCTCAGGATTACTAGATATGTGTGTGTGTGAATCAGTTGAAAGTTAAGAAGCAGGACCAAGATCTGATGGTCACTCCTCCCTCTCTACACTCAGAATTTTACACACGTGTAGCTAAACCACTAATGAATATTTGAAAGTTAAACATAATTATTAATAAACGTAAGTTTTGGTTATGCTGCATCTTCCCTCATTCCATGCGAATTTAATTTTGTATGACTTTTACAAATAAAATTCATGCACCTATTCTCTGTATTGAGCAATTCTTTCAGCTATGTATCATAATTTTTCACTGTGGGACAATCATAACGCCAATGTCTATTGCCCGAAAGCAAATATATTAGACCGAAGAAATATGAAATTGCTCCGCTTTCTGAATATATATTGGCCATAACAGAAGCCATTACCCTGGGAGATGATGCCAAAGAGGTGGTATTTACGACTGTTATTGCTTCTACTGTCAGGGTGTGACTGTTTCCACCAAGTTGGATCCAAATAGTACTGCCAGGGACGACAATAGTGATGAAAAGACGCACGGTGCAGAGTAAGCTTTTGTTGGGACAACGTTTCGCTCCGTGTATAGCTTTAAGTCATGACTGAATAAAGTTCTACACTGAGAGAAACGCTCTCCCAATAAAAGCTTATCTTGCAGCGCGCTTCTTTGCTATTTCCATCGGCTTGCCTGGCTGTCAGCAACTTGTCCGCTGTCAGCAACCTGCCCTCGACTGTAACTGTTTCCACCAAGTTTCAATCCAACTGTCAACGTCCAACCAAAGTTTCTATCTGCCTCTCTTTAGCTCACATGTGTTAAACAATTTCCAATTTACTGTCGAACTGTGAATAACTTTTCTGATTTCTGCCGTTTTACTGTGTTAAAATATAAGACTAAAACATACAGTAAATATCGAAGAGCACTGCAGTAAGTCTGTTGGGCTGAGCAGGGCAATTTCAGCCCCCTTCCCAACCATTCCCATTTGTATATTTCTCTAATCTGTTTTTAAAACTTCCCAAGATAGTAGTTGGCAGATTTTTCTGCTCAGTTATAGCTGTATTACCTAAGATATTTTTTTCGAAATGTGAATATTTTGCGTACTTTTCTGTGGAATATCGATTCCCTAGAGAATTACTGGCTAAAAATATTTTGTCAAAGTTTCCATCGAATTTTTTATATTCGTTTCAATTTGGAACTATTTGTAATCGCTTTGTTTAACTTTTTATCACATTATGGTGGATTTTACTAAGATTTTATTTTTATTTTATCTTACCAACATTATTTTGCAGTTTTAAATGTCTTGCCTGATATTTCTATCTTTGTCGCTGCTGTGTCTCCTGTGTGTTTTTTTTTTTAATGTATCAAGCTTAAATATATAATAGAATGTTTTAAAATGTTTGTACTTTTTTCACTTAAATTGTTTACCTCGTCTTCGTCGTCCTCTTCCTTTTTTTACATAATCATTATTGATTATTATTATTATTATTATTATTATTATTATTATTATTATTATTATTCCACATAGACGAGTAGTGTTATGATCCTCCATTCCGTTCCCTCCTTTTCTTTCTTAATTTCTTTACCTCTCGGAAGCAGATAGGTTACGGGGGACGTCAGAAAGTGCCTCTTCAGTTTGAGATGCAATTATGAAGAGGAACTGATGGAAACCTATCCCATACACAGTTTTAAGAACAGTTAATATAGGGCTATGAATTTAGTATGGTTGTTTTGTGAGTAAATGAGTAGCTGGGCCAGAAGCCTATGTTCAACCCTGCTCTTCCCCAACATAGAAGAGTATATAACCACTCACCCGCACACTATATCACCGAAGACAGTCACCTACATCACACTACATCAGCAACAAACGCATGGATGGCAAACTAAGAACAGCGTTCAGTGATCGAAGCAGTCATTCAAGACTACATATACCAGATCATTCATCGAATATGCATCTTCAGCGTTGAGCCCATACTTGATCAAGTATGCAACATGCATAGGCAAGAGAAAATCCAGAGGCTCGCAACTAGACTTGCAACGGAGCAAGTTGGAATACACTATGAGAGCAACCGAACTGAAGTTAAAGCCCCTGGTGGAGCGAAGGATCAATGTATATGATCACGTCATACAAGATACCAAGAGGTGTTGGTAGGATAGGTAATAAGAAACTGACAAGCAACAAGTGCACATTATTGAATAATAAAAATGCAGATGATGATCCACAGGGACGTTAAGAAATACTTCTTCAATTTAGTGGGATTGAAAAAAAATTGGTGAGCAAGATAAATAAGTAGAAAACACACAAGCCTTGCACGAGTAAAGCTCAGCTCCTCTCTCTCTCTCTCTCTCTCTCTCTCTCTCTCTCTCTCTCTCTCTCTCTCTCTCTCTCTCTCTCTCTCTCTCTCTCTCTCTCTCTCTCTCTCTCTCTCTCTCTCTCTCTCTCTCTCTCTCTCTCTCTCTCTCTCTCTCTCTCTCTCTCTCACTCTCTCTCTCCCTCCCTCTCTCTCTCTTCGTCTCTCTCTCTCTCTCTCTCTCTCTCTCTCTCTCTCTCTCTTTCTTTCCACACACACTCACACACACACACACACACCACAAACTAGACGCTGAAGACATCTAGTGTATAGCAGACTACCAAACATAAAATTATCATTAAAAATATTTTAAAAAATCCTCAAAATTACTATTCAATAAATATCCCTAGAGCTCAACCTAACTAAGCATTAGAGAAATTACTCAAACAAGTTGACGACCAAGTTGATTCATTAACATAAAAGCAACGAGGAGAGACTGCTTATAAAACGAGGTGGTGTGATTACTAAATATAAGATGTACCTGGGTAATCTGGAGTTTCTGGAGAGAGTTCCGGGGGTCAACGCCCCCGCGGCCCGGTCTGTGACCAGGCCTCCTTAGGTCAGTGTCCCAGGATGCGACCCACACCAGTCGACTAACACCCAGGTACCCATTTTACTGATGGGGAACATAGACAACATAGACAACAGGCCCTCACCGTGTGAAGCGAGAGCGTTAACCACCAGGCCACCAGAGACGACAAATTTTTCGGCATAAGAAGTAACAATACAGTTAATTTTATGTTTACGAGGAGTGCTAATTCCATGTGTTTAAATCAGAGTATAACAGATGCAATAAGTACGTATACATATATGTTGTCCCAGCAGAAACTTACAGCTTTTAGAGAAGCAGAATGAAATTGGGATTATGAACATATAAGCTGTACCTTTCCGTTGATTTAAAGTTAAATACGGTTAGGCAGATTACCTTAACCCTTAAACTGTCCAAGCAGATCTATGTTCACATGCGTAGTGCTCCAAAAGTATATCTACGTTTTTTTACATATTTTCAAATATAACAAAAAAAACGTAGATCAAAGTTTTTTTTACACGTTTTCAAATGTAAACAAACAAAAAGATGTACGTTTTTTTACATACTTTAAAATGTTGAAAAAAAACGTAGATGTACGTTTGGACAGTTAAAGTTATGAAGTGGGTCCAAGAGATAGCGTACAGTACTAGCATACAGCCAAATAAACGCAAGACACTCGGAAAGGCAGCAGGAGACACAAGTGAATGAAAACTTCCCCAGCTCGGCTGACATCAAGCCAGGCGTGGAGTCATTCACACTAAATTACTGGGGATAACGACCCTTCAACACTATCCGTTCCACTAAAATACCGGGAATAATAACCCCACAAACACACCTGTACCACAAAAGTACCGGGAATAACCCCACAAACACACCACCGGTCCACCAGCACCAGTGTAACCCTTATGATGCATCTCGAGGGGACGATTGCTCTTCTCACGACTCAATTCCTGTAATTCTCGCTGCTTCTGCCACAACCATGATCCTTAGAAGACACTTCGTGGAATTTTACAGTCAGGCGGCGAAAAAAAAAAAACACGAACGGGTACTTGATACTTTAGATTCACGAAATGTTTTTCGCCACTTTGTCTCCCTGGATGAAATGGTGTATTGCAGACAATCACAGAAGACACAAGTTGTAGAAAAAGCTCGTAATTGGATAACATTTCGCTCTGTATAGAGATTAATCGTATATAGAATTAATAAAGATCTTCGCAGAGTGAAGCGTTATCCCAGTAAGAGCTCGTTCTGCAACATGTCTTGGCCTTCTTGTTTACATGACGTAGTTGCAAAGAAAAGTAAATTATTCTTTTTCATTTTACATATAATTTAAAAAAAAAATTGATGCACAGATTCCTACCCATTATATTTTGTGGCATTCGTGGATTTGGAAATGGCGTATGACAGGGTGGATAGGAAAGCAATGTGGCACATATTGCAAGTGTGTGGAATAGGAGGTAGATTACTGAAAGCAGTGAAGAGTTTTTACGAGGACAGTGAGGCTCAGGTAAAAGTATGTAGAAGAGAGGGAGATTATTTCCCAGTAAAAGTAGGCCTTAGACAAGGATGTGTGATGTCACCGTGGTTGTTCCATATATTTATAGATGGGGCTGTAAGAGAAGTGAATGCTCGGGTGTTGGCAAGAGGTGTGAGGTTAAAAGATAAAGAATCTAACACAAAATGGGAGTTGTCACAGTTGCTCTTTGCTGATGACACGGCTTTGAAGAGAAGTTGCAGAGGTTGGTGGATGAATTTGGTAAAGTATGTAAAAGAAAAAAACTGAAAGTGAATATAGGAAAGAGTAAGGTGATGAGGATAACAAAAAAATTAGGTAACGAAAGATTGGATATCAGGTTGGAGGGAGAGAGTATGGAGGAGGTGAATGTATTCAGATATTTAGGAGTGGACGTGTCAGCAGATGGGTGTATGAAAGATGAGGTGAATCATAGAATTGACGAGGGGAAAAAGGTGAGTGGTGCACTTAGGAGTCTGTGGAGACAAAGAACTTTGTCCATGGAAGCAAAGAGGGGAATGTATGAGAGCATAGTTATACCAACACTCTTATATGGGTGCGAAGCATGGGTGGTGAATGTTGCAATAAGGAGAAGGATGTAGACAGTAGAAATATCGTGTCTGAGGGCAATGTGTGGTTTGAATACAGTGCAGGGAATTCATAGGTTGGAAATTAGGAGGGGTTGTTGAGGTGGTTCGGACATGTAGAGAGGTTGGTACAAAACAGAAGGACTTCGAGTGTAAATCTATAGTGGAGGGAAGGCGGGGTATAGGTCGGCCTAGAAAAGGTTGCAGGGAGGGGTTAAGGGGGTTTTGTGTGCGAGGGGCTTGGACTTCCAGCAAGCATGCGTGAGCGTGTTAGATTGGAGCGAATGGAGACAAATGGATTTTAGGACTTGACGTGCTGTTGAAGTGTGAACAGGATAATATTTATGAAGGGATTCAATGAAACCGGCAGGCCGGACTTGAGTCCTGGAGATGGGAAGTACAGTGCCTGCACTCTGAAGGGGTGTTAATGTTGCAGTTTTATAACTGTAGTGTAAGCGCGCCTCTGGCAAGACAGTGATGGAGTGAATGATGGTGAGAGTTTTTCTTTTTTGGGCCACCCTACCTTGGTGGGAAACAGCCGATGCGTTAATATATATATATAATATATATATATATATATATATATATATATATATATATATATATATATATATATATATATATATATATGTATATATATATATGTATATGTATATATATATATATATATATATATATATATATATATATATATATATATATATATATATATATATATATATATATATATCCCTCTTTCTACATACTGTGTTGCTTTGTGTATACACATCAAGAGAGATATGCTCTTCAGAATATATATGTAGTCACAGGTGGGAGTAGATGCATCACAGGGGGAGAGGCAATATTCAAGCAACACTGCACAACAATTCATGCAGGAACGAGCTGCGTTATTGAGCCACGTCATGTGAACACAAAGTGGTATGCATTTGTCTCACCCACACCGAAGTACCCCAGAGTTATCACCCTTCGGGTGCGCCTTGCTGGTACTGAAGGGCTCCTGATTCGGTTTCAGTTTTTTGGATGGAATCTGATTAAATTTCATACCCAAAACGCTGCTTGACCCATACAGGTTTAGTACGTATTCTTTAGTGTATTATATTATTATTGTTCGGTTATCAGTTGCCTCTTGTCCTGATCTCGCCAACTTCATATTTTATCAGGATCTGTGGAGAAACTTGAGAAAATTGACTGTCAGATCCTTATATATCTTGGATATTATATTATGAATACTCTCCATTTGAGTCGTCTTTTCTTTCGTATTGAAACATTTTCTTCTTTCAGTACGGTCTCATATCTCTGGGGCTAGTATAGGGGCAATAGCATTTTATCCTCTCAAGCTTTCGTATGTGTTGTAAGGAGATGTGATTTCCAAACTGCCAGTTCGTACTTAAAAACTTCTTTCATGTTGTGGTGAATATAATCCTGAAAAAATCCCTTTGGGTACTCGTATTATTATTATATTATATATACGTAACTCAGTAACCGCCTTGGCCACTCAGCATAAGGAGCGGAGGCCTCCGTCTGTCAGACGCGGTGGAGACACGCTGTATCCAAGAGCTCATACATTTGCTAACATTAGATAGGTAAGGTGGTGGATTTGTCTTTATTAGATGATTCGTTCATTGGTTGAACATCCTCTGGCATACTGAAGTTTGCTTTGCAGCCTCTTTTCTGCAACACTAGTAAACACATGGTAAAGTCTTAGGATTTTTTTTTTACACAGGCAGCTCATGTTATTCTGTTATATAACTGGCTAACGATAGGTTCAGATGTGAGCAATAGCTGCCTCGTTTCACCTGTGCTCATTCGCTTTACATTACTTTGGGCTGAATTCAGATACTTACTGGATAATTAACGTTGCTAATCAATGAACTGTAGAATTTTGCTGTTTTCTTTCAGCTAGGTTGTGTGGCTGATATTTTGGTATATTATATATGAGCTCACCCCTTTTGTTAATGAGACTGCTGTGGTGATTCTTCTATTACTAACTGCATGTAGGCAAGAAAACCCTGGATAAGTGAACCTTATCCCTGGCATACATATAATTGAAGGAGAACTGTTGAAAGAAACTGGAGCTACCCTTCCTATCGTCCGATCAGACTTGACTACCTAACATTTTTCAGGTGCTGTTTGATCCATACGGGTTCAGTAGTTTTCCGCGAATAAAACAATTATTCTTACTTTGCTATTTGCTATTCCTAAATTTTCGTGCATGGAGGAGTTAGCAAAAAAGTGAGTATGGTATAGGTGGTTGTCTGGGTATATTAAGAGGGGTTGTGAAGAAAAGTTTAGGCAACGTTTTATTGATATACAGTTTGTGTATATCTAGAGTTATAGGTGTGGTAGGAAAAATAGGAAGATATATGTGGGAAGGTGGGTGGTTGATGTTCGTTGGGATAGGTATGTTAGAAGGACGAGGCCAAGAAGGGAAAGTTGAGAATTCATAATAGGATAGAAAAAAAAGAGATTGCAATAAGAAAAGATTATCCCCACTATTATATTTACTCTCCACTTTTCTCTCTTCATTATTGCCACTTATTTTAGTTTTGATCCCATTCTCATCTCTTTCAGCTCGTCCACCTTTTCCTCCTCATACCCCTCTCTCTCTCCTCTTGCTCCGTCTCCTTCTACCCCTCCTTATCTCCTCCTTCTCCCAGACCTCCCTTATCACAGCAGCAAATTACAGGATCCCGACAGCTATCTAGATATCGGCAAACTGAAAGTCAAAGTTTGGGCAGAAAATTGGCAACATTTTTCCTGGGAATCATTGATGGAGGAGGCCAAGTTGAACCTCTTAGGGCAGGCAGGCGGCCAACCTCAGGGTTACTGTGCTCCTCTCAGCTTCCTTGCTTTCCTACCTACTTCCTTACTTTCCTACCCACATTTTTTTTCTTTTCTACTCACGTTACCCAATCAACTACCTCTTCTTCCTAACCTATTTACTGACCTACTTCCCTCCTCGTTATATTTTGTCTAATTCTTTACATTTAAAAAAAAAAAAATTCTCATTCTTTCGATATTGTCTCTACCTTTATTGTACTCTAATGAAATTGGAGTCAAGGAATGAGAGGGAAGGAGGGGAGAGAGAAAGAAGGATGGGAGGAATAAGAAAGTGAGCGAGAAAAGTGAGGAAACAAGGATGTTAGGAAGAAAGTGAAGGAAAGAGATACGAGAAGCAAAGGAGTGGAGGAGGAGGAGGGAGAAGGGAAGAGAATGAGAGCGAGAGGAGAGCGGAGAGGATTGATCTAAAGTAAGAGAGAGAGAGAGAGAGAGAGAGAGAGAGGACGAGAAAGGTGCTGATTTAGCGGGTGCCACAAGTTCATCCAAGTCTTAAACCAGTTCGAGGGATTTGCTGCACGCTGCCAAATTGGCCAAGAGAACTCTGGAATGGTCTTTCACCTGGACCACTGACCCAGGAGCTCTGGAATGGTTTCTCTCCTGGACTACTGACCCAGGAGAGCTCTGGAATGGTCTCCCTCTTTGACCATTGACCCAGGAGAGCTTTGGAATGGTCTCTGTCCTGGATCACTGACCCAGGAGTGAAATGTGTTATTTCTTTGCACTTATAAACTCATCTCCAATTATTTACATTTTCTCTCAAATTTCGACTATTAACAAATGTGTTTGCTTGCTTCAAAATTAATTTTGATTGAATATTAATTATTAATTATGTGGAGAAAACTTTAAGATTAATTTTATTTTAATTAAACAGCTGAATTTATAAGTTGAGAATTGCCATTTTCATTGTCAATGTCCAGCTATAT
>NC_091348.1:17547307-17559807 GCF_038502225.1 Cherax quadricarinatus
TTGGGGTGACCATAACACCGAGCACATCACCGGAGGCACACATTAACCAAATAACTGCTGCAGCATACGGGCGCCTGGCAAACCTGAGAATAGCGTTCCGATACCTTAATAAGGAATCGTTGAAGACACTGAACACTGTGTATGTTAGGCCCATACTGGAGTATGCAGCACCAGTCTGGAACCCACACCTGGTCAAGCACGTCAAGAAGTTAGAGAAAGTACAAATGTTTGCAACAAGGCTAGTCCCAGAGCTCAGGGGAATGTCGTACGAGGAAAGGTTGAGGGAGATCGGACTGACGACACTGGAGGACAGAAGGGTCAGGGGAGACATGATAACGACATACAAGATATTGCGGGGAATAGACAAGGTGGACAGAGATAGGATGTTCCAGAGAGGGGACATAGGGACAAGGGGTCACAACTGGAAGCTGAAGACCCAGACGAGTCACAGGGACGTTAGGAAGTATTTCTTCAGTCATAGAGTTGTCAGGAAGTGGAATAGCCTAGCAAGTGAAGTAGTGGAGGCAGGAACCATACATAGTTTTAAGAAGAGGTATGATACAGCTCAGGAAGCAGAGAGAGAGAGAGGACCTAGTAGCGATCAGTGAAGAGGCTGGGCCAGGAGCTGAGTCTCGACCCCTGCAACCACAATTAGGTGAGTACACACACACACACACACACACACACAGACACACACACACACACACACACACACACACACACACACACACACACACACACACACACACACACACACACACACACACACACACACCGGTCCTTAGTAATTTATACATGGACTACTTTGAAACAAGATTGCTTAATAAAATCATTCCCAATAGACCTAAGTGGTACAGATATTAAAGACTATAGATATACGCGATTTCGTTGTTGACCTAAGTAGTCTAACTCAGTCCATATATATATACATGTATATATATATATATATATATATATATATATATATATATATATATATATATATATATATATATATATATATATATATATATATATATACATGTATATATATATATATATATATATATATATATATATATATATATATATATATATATATATATATATATATATATATATATATATATATATATATATATATATATATATATATATATATATATATATATATATATATATATATATATATATATATGTATATATATTTATATATATATATATATATATATATATATATATATATGTATATATATATATATATATATATATATATAGTGTGTGTGTGTGTGTGTGTGCGTGTGTGTGTGTGTGTGTTTTTGTGTGTATGTATGTGTGTGTGTGTGTGTGTGTGTTTACAACAAGTGTTTGTATTTGTATGCATGTACGCAAATACAATGGATTTTAAACCTATTATTGGGCTTAGTGAAATCTACTTGTAATGGTGAAATAGCTGGTCCTTTGCAAAAAAGGAAATATGGACACGCTAAAAAAAATAGTGAAAAAATTGTATCGAAATATAGGAAACAAATATAACACAAATGCTAAACAAATATAGCAAAAAAAAAAATGCCAACCACTGAATTTACTCGAAAATGACAATAAAGAAATATATGGAAAAGCGTATAAATCAGCGTACAGAGATTGCAGTCTGACTGTAAACGCTTTCCCTGTGAAAACACGCACCCATACTGGCCGCATCCGTTCTATTGCTATTAAATTACGGACTTGCGGTTTCATCACAGCGTGTCCAGTGAATCCGGATTGATACCGTCAAACCTGTAGGGGGGAGGAGGTCAATGGATTGAAATTGCTGCTGGTGGAATGCTTTGATGGTTAAAGGTGGAGATAGGGTGAGCCTCGGTAGTGGTGGATATTTTTTTTTATTTGGCCAAAACTGGATAAATCAGCAGTGTGCTGCTGCCCATTGCAATGTGATAGTTTCATAGTGGGAACATAAGCTAGCAAATGTTGATTGTATAGGGGTGATAGTGCTGATTTTCGCTGGTTGTGGTGATGGTATTGCTGGTGGTATTGGTTGTGGTGAAGGCTGTAGTGGGATTAATAATAATAATAATAATAATAATAATAATAATAATAATTAGGCTTCAGAGTTGTATTTAGTATATCTATAAACTTCAGAAGTTAAAAAATATGTGAGTCTATAAAAGCTGTGTGTGTGTGCTATGCTTGTCTGATCGACATAGCTAGACATACACGTAATAATACTGTGTGATGGGTTGCGATGATAGGAAGGGGTGTGTTTGCGTGAGAGAGTTAGTTACCATTTGTCAAAACTTATGCCGATAGTCAGTTGGCCTGTTTTGTGTATGTATATGAGTGTGTGTGCGCGTGCGTGCGTGCGTGTGTGTGTGTGTGTGTGTGTGTGTGTGTGTGTGTGTGTGTGTGTGTGTGTGTGTGTGTGTGTGTGTGTGTGTGTGTGTGTGTTTACTCACCTAATTGTGGTTGCAGGGGTCGAGACTCAGCTCCTGGCCCCGCCTCTTCACCCACCGCTACTAGGTCCTCTCTCCCCCTGCTCCATGAGCTTTATCATACCTTGTCTTAAAACTATGTATAGTTCCTGCCTCCACTACATCGCTTGCCAGACTATTCCACTTCCTAACTACTCTATGACTAAAGAAATACTTCCTAACATCCCTTTGACTCATCTGAGTCTTCAGCTTCCAATTGTGACCCCTTGTTTCTGTGTCCCATCTCTGGAACATCCTGTCTCTGTCCACCTTGTCTATTCCATGCAGTATTTTGTATGTCGTTATCATGTCTCCCCTGACCCTCCTGTCCTCCAGTGTTGTCATCGATTTCCCTTAACCTTTGCAAACCTTTGCACTTTCTCTAATTTCTTGACGTGTTTGACCAGATGTGGGTTCCAAACTGGTGCTGCGTACTCCAGTATGGGCCTGACGTACACAGTGTATAAAGTCTTGAACGATTCCTTACTGAGGTACCGGAACGCTATTCTCAGGTTTGCCAAGCGCCCATATGCCACAGCAGTTATCTGGTTAATGTGCGCTTCTGGCGATGTACTCGGTATTTTACTCACTCCTAGGTCTTTCTCCTTGAGTGAGGTTTGCAGCCTTTGGCCTCCTAGCCTATACTCTGTCTGCGGTCTTCTTTGCCCTCCTCCGATCTTCATGACTTTGCATTTGGCGGGGTTAAATTCTAGGAGCCAGTTTCGGGACCGCACATCCAGCCTTTCCAGGTCTCTTTGTAGACCTGTCTGGTCCGCATCTGATTTTATTCTCCTCATTAACTTCACGTCATCAACAAACAGGGACACTTCTGAGTCTATCCCTTCCGTCATGTCGTTCACATATACCAAGAATAGCACTGGTCCCAGGACTGACCCCTGTGGGACCCCGCTCGTCACTGGCGCCGACTGTGATACCTCATCACGGACCATGACTCGCTGTTGCCTCCCTGTTAGGTATTCTCTGATCCATTGTAGTGCCCTTCCTGTTATACGTGCCTGTTCCTCTAGCTTTTGTACTAATCTCTTGTGAGGAACTGTGTCGAAGGCCTTATTGCGTGTGTGTGTGTGTACTCATCTAATTGTACTCACCCTATTGTGGTTGCAGGGGTCGATACTCAGCTCATGGCCCCGCCTCTTCACTGAACGCTACTAGGTCCTCTCTCTCCCTGCTCCATGAGCTTTATCATACCTCGTCTTAAAGCTGTGTATGGTTTCTGCCTCCACTACATCACTCGCCAGACTGTTCCACTTCCTGACCACTCTATGACTGAAGAAATACTTCTAACATCCCTGTGACTCATCTGAGTCTTCAACATCAAGGGTGATCCCTCGTTTCTGTGTCCCCTCTCTGGAACATCTTGTCTCTGTCCACCTTGTCTATTCCACCCAGTATTTTGTGTGTCGTTATCATGTCTCCCCTAACCCTCCTGTCCTCCAGTGTGTGTGTGTGTGTGTGTGTGAGTGGGGGAAGTTCTTGTGGAGGGATGGAGGGAAATGGGGTGTTCAGTGATGGGGGGGGGCGGTGTAGGGAGAGCTGAGTGCATAATCATGGAGGTGAAGGTATGCATGGAAACGATCAGAGAGAGATAAAGTAAAGTGGGGGTGAATCAAATAATATAGGAGGAATATCGCCCTGGAAACGTTAGATTAATATATAGATTGGATAATATATAAGGAAATAAAGATAAAATGGGCAGGGAAATGGTTTATGTCTGGGGTCTGAGGCCAAAAAGTTAAGAGCAAATATTAAACGTCCATCGAAATTAAAAGAATAATGAAAAAAACTCTGAAAGAACTGGTAACAAAAGAATAAAGGCATTTGCTGAAGCTAGACAAAATGGAAAAAAAAAATATCATCAAAACACGAAGAAATACAATTATGAAACTGAAGATGATTGAAAGAAAATAAAGAAAAAAAAAGGTAATAAAAGAAGAAAATATTTATATAAAAAAATAACAAAATATCCAGTGTAAACAACTTTCAAAAGCAACTTAAATAAAAGTGTTGACTCCCTACCCTATCCAATATCCCTTGATTAACTTTTTTTTTAGAAAGTTCACCCTCTTTTTTTATATTTTTACTGTTTCACTGTCCTTCCCCTTCCTCTCTGGCTTTAGAAATTTGAGAGTGTGCATTTTGTGAAATAACACAGTAAATTCGTTTTCGGTATTGTCACAGTGTTTCCTAGTCCCAGACGGCCGAGGAACTTACCAAGTATAGCACAAACTAAATCATTACTTGGACTTAAAGAACCAGCTACGATATGTGCTGCGTTGCCTGAGGTAAACATCTGTTTGTTACTTCGTTAATGCCAGCTAACTTAACGTTAATAAAGGGTAAATTTACGTTGAAATTTCCTAATCTTACATGTTAACCTAGCCATCCCTAACTTAACGAGGCGTAATCCGCATTAAACTAACCTAGAAAAACCTATAAAGAAGTTTCGACGTTAAATATATCGAATATAATATAGCCACACTCAAATGGGAACATATAAGCGACAATTTGTGTATGCAATAATTTCGCAAAAATCATTCTGAACCTAAAGAAAAAAATATATTTCATTGTGTTTGTTTAGTATTAAATGATTGTACACGTATTTAAAATATATTTAGTTGGATTAGGCTAAAATAAATTGAGCTTGTTATAATAAGGTTAGGTAAGTTTTCTAAGATACTTTTGGTGCAAATTAAATAAAAATGCATTAACATTAATGAAAAAGTTTATCTATAAACGTATAAGAGAAAATTTTAGAAAGGACTTAATTTTAAATGAGTTATTGCTAATTGACCAGTTTTACCTATTAGGCACGACATACATACATACATATATATATGTCGTGCCGAATAGGCAGAACTTGCGATTATGGCTTAAATAGCAACGCTCATCTTGCCATATAGGACAAGTGAAAATTTGTGTATGCAGTAATTTCACCAATATCATTCTGAACATAACGAAAAAAATATATTTCACTGTGTTTGTTTAGTTTTAAAATACTGTAAACAAATCTAAAATATATTTAGTTGGGTTAAGCTAAAATAAATTGCTCTTGTTATAATAAGGTTTGGTAAGTTTTCTAAGATTCTTTTGGTGCAAAATCAAAAATTTTTACATTAACATTAATGGAAAAAATATATCTTTAAACGTACAAGAAGAAAATTTAGAAAGGACTTAATTTTGAATGAGTTCTTGCTAATTGACCAGTTTTACATATTCGGCACAACATATATATATATATATATATATATATATATATATATATATATATATATATATATATATATATATATATATATATATATATATATATATATATATATATATGCAATAAGATCACAGTAAACAGGTGATTTCAAAATATGCAAAACAACCACTCTGAAAGAATAGAGAAATCAAGTTGTATTCAAAAATCTTGATACACTAAAAAACTTTTGATAAAGAATTCCCCCCAAAATGCTGATGGATGTGTCTCTAAGATTCCTTGTAAAATTTGCGATAAAGAAACTTTATTACGGTCAAACTGGTAAAAATCTCGAACTAAGATTAAAACAACATAAATATAGCATTAGAACTGGACAAGATTCCAGTGCTCTATTTATTCATGTAAGAGATTTTAACCATCCAATTGATTTTCAAAAAGTTGAGAAAGTAGTATCAAGCAAGTCCATGGTCGACAGGAATATAATTGAATCTTGTTTCATAAAAAGCAGTTTTGACAATAATATGAATATTTCCTTTGGTTTATATAAATTAGATCCATTTATAATTAATAGAATTTGGGAAGAATTTAATAATACACTGGACAAATAATAATTTTTAAATTTTCTTGCGTAGAATAGTTTGTGGGTGAGTTGTGCAAAGGACCTATCCAAGTTGGGTCGGCGCGCGTCAGGTGTTTAACCGTTGTGGGATCTGATAGTGAGGTGCTGGCCAGACCCCTTATATAGCTTCTTTGGATGCTTTACTTTCATAGTTCCTTGATAATGTGAGTAGTCACGAAAGCGCTTGGAATTTCTCTATTCTTTCAGAGTGGTTGTTTTGCATATATATATATATATATATATATATATATATATATATATATATATATATATATATATATATATATATATATATATATATATATATATATATATATATATATATATGTATATATATATATATATATATATATATATATATATATATATATATATATATATATATATATATATATATATATATATATATATATATATGTATATATATGTATATATATATATATATATATATGTATATATATATATATATATATATATATATATATATATATATATATATATATATATATATATATATATATATATATATATATCTAGGTAGCAGGTTGATAGACAGCAACCGCCCAGGGAGGTACTACTGTCCTGCCAAGTGAGTGTAAAACGAAAGCCTGTAATTGTTTTACATGATGGTAGGATTGCTGGTGTCCATTTTTTGTCTCATAAACATTCAAGGTTTCAGGTACGTCTTGCTACTTCTACTTACACTTAGGTCACACTACACATACATGTACAAGCATATATATATACACACCCCTCTGGGTTTTCTTCTATTTTCTAACTAGTTCTTGTTCTTGTTTATTTCCTCTTATCTCCATGGGGAAGTGGGACAGAATTCTTCCTCCGTAAGCTATGCGTGTTGTAAGAGGCGACTAAAATGCCAGGAGCAAGGGGCTAGTAACCCCTTCTCCTGTATAAATTACTAAATTTGAAAAGAGAAACTTTTGTTTTTCTTTTTGGGCCACCCTGCCTTGGTGGGATACGGCCGGTTTGTTGAAAAAAAAAATATACATAATATATATATATATATATATATATATATATAAATATATATATATATATATATATATATATATATATATATATATATATATGTATATATATATATATATATATATATATATATATATATATATATTATATATATATATATATATATATATATATATATTATATATATATATATATATATATATATATATATATATATATATATTTATATATATGCATGCAAAACAACCACTGCGAAAGAATAGAGAAATTCCAAGCGAATCCGTGACTGGTCACATTATCAAGGAACAATAAAATAAAATCACCTGTTTACGGTGATCTTATTGCATATATATATATATATATATATATATATATATATATATATATATATATATATATATATATATATATATATATGTATATATATATATATATATATATATATATATATATATATATATATATATATATATATATATATATATATAATATAGGGAGTTACCACCTCTAGAACTGGACTGGACACCCTCATCCTCAGAGAAGAGGATAAACTTACTTCAGGAAAAACTGAAGATTCTTCCAGGAGCTGTTTGAATTTTTTTCTTTTCCTACCACCCCTATATATATTATATATATATATATATATATATATATATATATATATATATATATATATATATATATATATATATATATATATATATATATATATATATATATATTATATATATTTATTTATTTTCAACAAGTTGGTCGTCTCCCACCGAGGCAGGGTGACCCAAAAAAGAAAGAAAATCCCCAAAAAGAAAATACTTTCATCATCATTCAACACTTTCACCACACTCACACATTATCACTGCTTTTGCAGAGGTGCTCAGAATACAACAGTTTAGAAGCATATACGTATAAAGATACACAACATATCCCTCCAAACTGCCAATATCCCAAACCCCTCCTTTAAAGTGCAGGCATTGTACTTCCCTTTTCCCGGACTCAAGTCCGACTATATGAAAATAACCGGTTTCCCTGAATCCCTTCACTAAATATTACCCTGCTCACACTCCAACAGATCGTCAGGTCCCAAGTATCATTCGTCTCCATTCACTCCTATCTAACACGCTCATGCACGCTTGCTGGAAGTCCAAGCCCCTCGCCCACAAAACCTCCTTTACCCCCTCTTTCCAACCCTTTCGTGGACGACCCCTACCCCTCTTTCCTTCCCCTATAGATTTATATGCTTTCCATGTCATTCTACTTTGATCCATTCTCTCTAAATGACCAAACCACCTCAACAACCCCTCTTCTGCCCTCTGACTAATGCTTTTATTAACTCCACACCTCCTAATTTCCACACTCCTAATTTTCTGCATAATATTTACACCACACATTGCCCTTAGACAGGACATCTCCACTGACTCCAACCGTCTCCTCGCTGCTGCATTTACCACCCAAGCTTCACATCCATATAAGAGTGTTGGTACTACTATACTTTCATACATTCCCTTCTTTGCCTCCATAGATAACGTTTTTTGACTCCACATATACCTCAACGCACCACTCACCTTTTTTCCCTCATCAATTCTATGATTAACCTCATCCTTCATAAATCCATCCGCCGACACGTCAACTCCCAAGTATCTGAAAACATTCACTTCTTCCATACTCCTCCTCCCCAATTTGATATCCAATTTTTCTTTATCTAAATCATTTGATACCCTCATCACCTTACTCTTTTCTATGTTCACTTTCAACTTTCTACCTTTACACACATTCTCAAACTCATCCACTAACCTTTGCAATTTTTCTTTAGAATCTTTTATAAGCACAGTATCATCAGCAAAAAGTAACTGTGTCAATTCCCATTTTGAATTTGATTCCCCATAATTTAATCCCACCCCTCTCCCGAACACCCTAGCATTTACTTCTTTTACAATCCCATCTATAAATATATTAAACAACCATGGTGACATTACACATCCCTGTCTAAGACCTACTTTTACCGGGAAGTATTCTCCCTCTCTTCTACACACCCTAACCTGAGCCTCACTATCCTCATAAAAGCTCTTTACAGCATTTAGTAACTTACCACCTATTCCATAAACTTGCAACATCTGCCACATTGCTCCTCTATCCACTCTATCATATGCCTTTTCTAAATCCATAAATGCAATAAAAACTTCCCTACCTTTATCTAAATACTGTTCACATATATGCTTCAATGTAAACACTTGATCTACACATCCCCTACCCACTCTGAAGCCTCCTTGCTCATCCGCAATTCTACATTCTGTCTTACCTCTAATTCTTTCAATTATAACTCTACCGTATACTTTTCCTGGTATACTCAGTAAAGTTATTCCTCTATAATTTTTACAATCTCTTTTGTCCCCTTTCCCTTTATATAAAGGGACTATACATGCTCTCCGCCAATCCCTAGGTACCTTCCCCTCTTTCATACATTTATTAAACAAAAGTACCAACCACTCCAACACTATATCCCCCCCTGCTTTTAACATTTCTGTCATGATCCCATCAGTTCCAGCTGCTTTACCCCAATTCATTCTACGTAATGCCTCACGTACCTCCATCACACTTACATTCTGCTCTTCTTCACTCCTAAAAGATGGTATACCTCCCTGGCCAGTGCATGAAATTACCGCCTCCCTTTCTTCCTCAACATTTAAAAGTTCCTCAAAATATTCTCGCCATCTACCTGATGCCTCCCTCTCCCCATCTACTAACTCCCCTACTCTGTTTATATATATATATATATATATATATATATATATATATATATATATATATATATATATATATATATGTGTGTGTGTGTGTGTGTGTGTGTGTGTGTGTGTGTGTGTGTGTGTGTGTGTGTGTGTGTGTGTGTGTGTGTGCTCACCTATTTGTACTCACCTATTTGTGGTTGCAGGGGTCGAGTCATAGCTCCTGGCCCCGCCTCTTCACTGATTGCTACTAGGTTCTCTCTCTCCCTGCTCCATGAGCTTTATCATACCTCGCCTTAAAACTATGTATGGTTCCCGCCTCCACTACTTCACTTTCTAGGCTATTCCACGGCTTGACTACTCTGACTGAAGAAATACTTCCTAACATCCCTTTGATTCATCTGAGTCTTCCACTTCCAATTGTGACCTCTTGTGTCTGTGTCCCATCTCTGGAACATCCCGTCTTTGTCCACCTAGTCTATTCCGCGCAGTATTTTATATGTCGTTATCATGTCTCCCCTGACCCTCCTGGGCTCCAGTGTCGTCAGGCCGATTTCCCTCAACCTTTCTTCGTAGGACAATCCCCGTAGCTCTGGGACTAGTCTTGTTGCAAACCTTTGCACTTTCTCTAATTTCTTGACGTGCTTGACTAGGTGTGGATTCCAAACTGGTGCTGCATACTCCAGTATGGGCCTGACGTAAATGGTATACAGAGTCTTAAACGAATCCTTACTGAGGTATCGGAACGCTATCCGTAGGTTTGCAAGGCACCCGTATACTGCAGCAGTTATCTGATTGATGTGCGCCTCAGGAGATATGCTCGGTGTTATACTCACCCCCAGATCTTTTTCCTTGAGTGAGGTTTGCAGTCTTTGGCCATCTAAACTATATTGTGTCTGCGGTCTTCTTTGCCCTTCCCCAATCTTCATGGCTTTGCATTTGGCAGGGTTAAATTCAAGGAGCCAGTTGCTGGACCAGGCTTGTAGCCTGTCCAGGTCTCTTTGTAGTCCTGCCTGATCCTCATCCGATTTGATTCTTCTCATTAACTTCGCATCATCTGCAAACAAGGACACTTCTGAGTCTATCCCTTCCGTTATGTCGTTCACATATACCAAGAACAGCACAGGTCCTAGGACTGACCCCTGTGGAACCCCACTTGTCACAGGCGCCCACTCTGACACCTCATCGCGTACCATGACTCGTTGTTGCCTCCCTGTCAGGTATTTTCTGATCCATTGCAGTGCCTTTCCTGTTATGTGTGCCTGATCCTCTAGCTTTTGCAGTAACCTCTTGTGAGGAACTGTGTTGAAGGCCTTCTTGCAGTTCAAAAATATGCAGTCGATCCACCCCTCTCTCTCTTGTCTTACTTCTGTCACCTTGTCATAAAACTCTAGTAGGTTTGTGACACAGGATTTTCCTTTCCTGAAACCGTGCTGGTTTTCAATTATACACTTGTTTCTTTCCAGGTGCTCCACCACTCTCCTCCTGATGATCTTCTCCATGACCTTGCATACTATACACGTTAGTGATACAGGTCTGTAGTTTAGTGCCTCATGTCTGTCTCCCTTTTTAAAAATTGGGACTACATTTGCCATTTTCCATACCTCAGGGAGTTGCCCAGTTTCAAATGATGTGTTGAAGATCTTTGTTAATGGCTCACACAATATCTCTGCTCCCTCTTTAAGGACCCATGGAGAGATGTTGTCTGGTCCCACCGCCTTTGAGGTGTCAAGTTCGCATAGCAGCTTCTTCACCTCCTCCTTGGTTATATGTACCTTATCCAGCACTTGCTGGTGCACCCCCCTGCTCTGATTTCCTGGAGTCCTACTGGTTTCCTCTGTAAATACCTCTTTAAATCTTGTGTTGAGCTCCTGACATACCTCTCGGTCGTTTCTTGTGAATTCCTCATCACCCTTCCTCAGTCTGATTACCTGGTCCTTGACTGTTGTTTTCCTCCTGATGTGGCTGTACAACAGCTTCGGGTCAGTCTTTACTTTTGACGCTATGTCATTTTCATATTGTCTCTGAGCCTCCCTTCTTATCTGTGCATATTCGTTTCTGGCTCTTCGGCTAATCTCTTTATTTTCCTGAGTTCTCTGTCTTCTGTACCTTTTCCATTCTCTAGTACACCTAGTTTGTGTATTATGTGTGTGTGTATGTGTGTGTGTGTGTGTGTGTGTGTGTTTGTGTATGTGTGTGTGTGTGTGTGTGTGTGTGTGTGTGTGTGTGTGTGTGTGTGTGTGTGTGTGTGTGTGTTCGCGCTCGCGCAAAGTAGTCACAAGGAGAAGTTGAATGATAGCAATCATTCAACTTCTCCCTGTGGTTGTTTTGGAACTGTAGATGTGTATACAAATATTATAAAAATATTTTATTTTAACGATACATTAGGAAGGAGAATAAAACCTGTATTTGTAACGCTTCACCAGCTCCTCAGGATCTTACAGTTACTTGCTCTCTAGGATTTTATTTTATAGCTGAGCTTTTTAAAAATATTT
>NC_091348.1:17564807-17570261 GCF_038502225.1 Cherax quadricarinatus
CACACTGAGGGATTTCCCTGTCTCATTTGCTTGTTTGAACTTATGAGCTTATGATCCCAGGTTGTGTTCCCTCGGTTTGTTTCCGTCTCTAAAATTTCGTTCCTATTTGCTTTGTCCATATCTCTGAGGATCCCTTGTGGTATAATATATCTTTTCTAGTTCTCTGGTCTTTTGATGAGTTAAGATCAAGCTCTTCCTAACAAATATTTTTATTTCAGCCTTTGTTGTTCTGGATCCAGTCTTCTTGGAAAGCTCTTTATTGAAATTCCTGCTAATTTTCGTTAATAGTTTTTCTTAACTGGGGGTTTCATCAGTTGACTCAGTAATGTATAATTCTTGGTATCCATTAATTGGTTTGTGTCAATGGATTTTTCAAATATTTACCAAAATAATTAAACACAGGTTTATTGGCGTCTGTCTACCTGCTAAATCTTCCTTATATGGCAGACGATCCAAAGTTTGTCTGCTGGATAATCCTTCTCTGTAAAGTTTTAGTACGGCGCTCGTTCAACTACCTTATACTAGTTCTCCTATACATTAGCAAGAATCCCTACCACTCCCTGTCTCTCACCTGTCAGCATGATGGGGTGAGATACCCAAAAATGTTCAACCACGGGGGGAAGAAAATAGTTTGCGCTGAATTCTGGCAGCATGACAAGCTAGCTAAGTGAACTTTGATATGCTATGTCGACTCTGACGGCCTGTCTGTCATTAATACTTTTGCTGCGAGGGTTGTTCACAAAACTGCTACTGCTAATATTATTTCTGTTGCAACTACTACTACTACTGCTTCCGCTGCTGCTATTTCTAGTACAACTATTACTACTTCTCCTACTATCATCACTGAAGGTTTATTGGTGTTGCCATCTACTGCTGATCGTCTTTATTTTACAAGGACTTTCCATTTTTAAAATATTACAATTTATTTTACTTTAAATCTGAAAAAATTATCCAGGCTGCTTTGCTATTTGAAGGACGGGTTGGGTGATGCTAGTAATCCCCAGGGGCGACTGTCAGTCACCCCTATCAGCCCTTGCTACGACCTCCTAATTGTAATTATCTCTCTAGTATCGGAGGTCACCTGCCGCAAGAAAGACCTCATCTGTCGCATCTGGAAGCACGTGTTATAAACCACGAAACGGGTGGGGTTTGAACGCGTTCCGTGGTTTGTTTGGAATCTTGTTATTATGACTTTGTGAGGCACCTGTTATAGTATGGTCTCTCCCATGCCTTACCTAACTCCCATACGTCAATGGCATCATTAGAACTTCTGGTACCAAGGTTCCTTTCACTATAACAACTGGCGGTCTGAATTACACATTACCTATTTATTTTCACTTATTCACAGCTCAATGAGCCTCATAACCAACGTCGCCAAAAATGTTCATTGCCATCTCCTCTACATGCCAAAGACTGTCGCATCCTCGTCCCTCTGACGGCGTCCTGCGAGGCGCCGGCTGGGTAGGTACTGACGCTGATGAGCACCTGAAAAACGCTATCTCGTGAACCGTCAAGAATCTGGAGAAACTGTCGCTCATGGAGTGACGCTATCGCAACTTCGAGGTCATTTTACGCTTGTGTGGCTTCTGACTCTTCGTCTCGCCTGCAAGAGACTTGGGGCTTCTGTCTTTTCGTCTCTTCTACAAGAAACGAAGCAAGTAATTTGTACAACATTAAGGAATAAAAACTCAAGGTAAGAGATTAAAAAAATGGATAAAGATATAATCAAGGAGACAGAGAAAGGATAAATGGTACTATAGATAATATTTCCTTGAGCATGCATCACTCTCGGATTGCCTTCTCATTCATCTTATCTTCAACTTGTGAATAAGGTGATAATTAAGACACATGGGCAGTGGTTGGGTATCTTTATTGTTGAAGTGTTTCGCCTACACAGTAGGATTCTTCAGTCAAATATAGAAGAAGCAGTTGTAGTAGTGAAATGAAGATGTAATCAGTCAATCAATTTTGGTGAAGTAGTATATGAAGTGGCCAGTCTCTCAGCCTGGAGAAGAGTTCAGCTCCATGATCTGGAAGGATATGAAGCTGAAGTATGAGAATGGAGTCTTAAATACTGTCGAAGGTGAGGTGGAAAATCTTGAAGATGTTGCAGGGGACGGGATTCACTTGTAGAAGCAAGAAGGCAGGTCCCTCTGGAATTCAACCCTTCTCACTCAGGACTAGTAGTTACGCGATGAAGTATGGAAGAAGTCCTCTGTACCAAGATACCGTTGCGTTGCAGTGTCTGACAGTTATGTTGACAATGGTATATACCATTTTCAACATTGTGAATAAGGTAGACGACCACTCCAGGTAACTCATCTCTCACGACAGACTCGGTCTGGATGAACCTGTCTTCTCAGTAGAATCTTCATCATTGTAACCTTGTTATGTACTAGGTTAATTTTCTCACCTTCACCCCGCTTTCCACGTCATGAAGCAGCTCCGTGAACATCTAGGTGACAGCTTTAACACCACGCGACTGTCACCCAACAGTAGTTTCATTCTAACATATCTTTCTCAGTGACATCTTACCATCAGTAATAATTTTGTTCCTCGAATTTCTCGTCCCTGATACAGACTCCCACAAAATAATTACACTAGAGGACACAAGGCAGCTGGCCAAATACAATCGCTGGTTTTCAGCTGGCTTTAACTTCACCTTTATATATATATATATATATATATATATATATATATATATATATATATATATATATATATATATATATATATATATATATATACATAATATATATGTATATATAATATATATATATATATATATGTATAATATATATATAATATATATATATATTATATACATACATATATATTATATATACATATATATATATATGTATGTATATAATATATATATATATATATATTATATATATATTATATATACATATGTATATATATATATATGTATATATATATATATATATATATATGTATATATATATATATATATATATATATATATATATATATATATATATATATATATATATATATATATATATATATATATATAAGAATAATAAATAAATAAAATTAAATAGAGTAGATATCTGAAAATTTAATTTAAAATGTATATTTACAAGGAATATACTTAGTAACTATTTGGGGTTTGACAGCAAATCTTGGGTTATTACGTAAGTGCAGGGAATCTTTACCATAAATCAGTAGAACCGCAGACGTAAAAGATTAAAACTGAGGATCATAGAGAAAGAGAGAGAGTTGAGGGGAGAGAGAGAGTGATGAGGGGAGAGAGAGAGAGTGATGAGGAAGGGGGAGAGAGAGAAAGTGTTGAGGGGGGGGGAGAGAGAGAGAGAGAAGTATGGTCGTATAATAAAGCCACATGAAGAAAAACATAACGATAACGAAAAATAAAGAGAGGAACAACGAGACAGACAATAAAGTACGAGTATATAATTAGGAGAACAGTAAGAGCAAGAGAGTAAAAAAAATAGCAAGAATATATCACGTGATTACTGTGGATAATCAGAACAAAAGAAACAGTAAATGAAAGGCAAATTCTGGCAACAATAGACTGTCAGACAGACAGCTACTGTCTTAGAAGCCGTCGAGGTAATCACCAGGTCTGTATAAGGTCATAAGCCTCTGGTCACAGTAGAATAATGAACTATAAGATGCTTATCACGTATATTTTTTACTTTTATTTTCTCTGGGTATAAGTGACAGGCCGTTTCAGAAGATGAATATTAATTCCAGTAATGCCCTTGTTGGGGGGGGGCTGAATTTTTTTATATGGCGTCTTTTCATTTATTTTGCTATGCTTATTTTTTAGTTTTTGTAATACATATGTATTTATACTTTGTTTCGATATCAAAGGAAGAGATTTAGTGTCATATTTTATTCTGATTTTAGAAGCACTCGCGCGCACGCGCATACACAGTCTCTCTCTCTATCTGCCTGTCTGTCTCTCTCTGTCTCTCTCTCTGTCTCTGTCTCTCTCTCTCTCTCTCTCTCTCTCTCTCTCTCTCTCTCTCTCTCTCTCTCTCTCTCTCTCTCTCTCTCTCTCTCTCTCTCTCTCTCTCTCTCTCTCTCTCTTTTACACAGGGTTTGACAAGGTTAAGGATCCCTAGCTTCATTGACAACCTATTTACAGGTTAAGGATTCCTAACTTTATTGGCAAGCTAAGAGCTGTTACCTACATCAGCTCATTTGAAAGCATTTTTATTGTTATGAGACATACAAGTAGGGAGCAGAATGAAGTTGGAGCCATCTGTGGGCCAACATTTTCATTTGATCAACTGACTTTATCTCGTTGACATCATTATGCTGTACGAATGTGTTCCATACTCGAGTCATCCTGGGTATATAGGATCTCAGATGGAGTGAAGTTCTGGAGAAGGGTACAGCCAGAGTGAAGTTGCTACTTTCTGCCCGTCTTGTGGCATAAAAGCTTGTTTCACGCTGTCCTCGAAGTGGATCCAAGTGTGGTACTTTGACAATATTGGCCTTGTACATAGCAGTAAGGGCACCCACATCCCTCCTATGTTGAAGGCTCTGCTGCTCGCTCTCTCTCTCTCTCTCTCTCTCTCTCTCTCTCTCTCTCTCTCTCTCTCTCTCTCTCTCTCTCTCTCTCTCTCTCTCTCACACACACACACACACACACACACATCCTGTCTCTATCCACCTTGTCGATTTCTCTCAGTATTTTATACGTCAGTTCGATTTCCCTTAGCCTCTCCTCTTAGGACATACCCCTTAGGCCCGGAAATAACAGGCATGTCCTATGAGGAGAGGTTAAGGGAAATCGACCTGACGATACTAGAAGACAGGAGAGATAGGGAGGATATGATAACGAGATATAAAATACTGAGAGAAATCGACAAGGTGGACAGAGACAGGATGTTCCAGAGATGGGACACAGCAACAAGGGGTCACAGTTGGAAGCTGAAGACTTAGATGAATCACAGGGATGTTAGGAAGTATTTCTTCAGTCACAGAGTTGTCAAGAAGTGGAATAGTCTGGGAAGTGATGTAGTGAAGGCAGGATCCATACATAGTGTTAAGAAGAGGTATGATAAAGCTCATGGAGCAAGAAGAGTGACCTAGTAACGGCCAATGAAGAGGCAGGGCCAGGAGCTGAGTCTCGACCCCTGCAACTACAATTAGGTGAGTACACACACACGGACGCGCGAGACTTTATCGAGCTGTAGTCTCGATCCTCCGTCCATTAAACTTGCGGCAGACACGCTGCTTGACTGCATTTACGTGGTTGTCTTGAAGACATGAAGGGGATGATTTGATTCCTGTACACGGTTCTGGATCCATGGAATATTCCGGTTACCTTCCTCGGATCAAACATGAGTGCCCTCGGTTACCTCTTCCCTGTATGAGCATTAATAATAATTTTATTAATGAAAATATTTTTCTTATGAATGAAAACAATATTTTATTAATATAATATTTTTCATA
>NC_091348.1:17570361-17580361 GCF_038502225.1 Cherax quadricarinatus
CTTCGTCTTCCAGTGACTTCCTCGTTTACCAACGACCTGTTCATCTTTGAGCTGCTTCTTGGAATTCCAGTGATGTCTTCACTTTCCAGCTGCTGCATCTCCTACTGCATGATTCTTCTCTTTTGTGTGAATTCTCTTCCCTTCCCTTCGACCTCTTGGTATTCCAGAGGACCATCCATCTCCCTGTGATTTTCATGGTCTCCTGTAAACTCTTCATATTCCAGCAACTTCTTTATATGCAGGTACCTTTCAGGTGGAGTGCCTTGAGGCTAGTGAAGCGCTTTTTTATCCAAGGAATCGGAGTATTTCTTATCTTCATTGGATAATACGTAGTGGGAGGATAACGTTGTTAGTGACGGTGGTGGTGTTAGTGGCGTTTTATGGTGCAGACTGTAGTGATGTTAGTGATGGCATTTTCTGGGGAATAATCTTCGACAGACAGGCGCTGCCTTTCTGTCTCGTTAAAATTCAAGAGAGGGCCTCGAGCAGGTACCGATGATATATCAGGGAACCTAAGGCGCCTGTTGAGTGAGGCTCCTGGCGCTAGGCTCTACGGGTGAGTTTTCCAAGCATTCTGGAATTGGTTTAAAGAACGGTAACTTTTCTTTCTTTGAACCTCCTGCGTTCTTTGCGGATGTTGACTGGGATATTATTCCTGTGTGGGCTCTTCTTTTCTTTCACTGCTGTATCCTTTCATCTCTGGGTCCTTGCTTTTATGTGCGCGTGTGTACGTGTGTGACCATCTGCCTGCCTGCTTGCTGGTCTTTGGTTTCTTCTCCTTTCTGATTCTCAGATTTATGTCCATTCAGCATCCTCTCTTTTAATCTTCTTGCCTCCCTCTCCCCCTCTCTTTCTGAGAAATAATAGCACAAAGACCGAGAATAACACACGCCAAAAATACCGTGAGAAATCCTCCAGGAATTATAACATGTCAACAAAGTCATGAAAACAATCCTCGTCGTCGTTACCCTGACCTGGGGATGAAGCACAACGTTATGCCCTATTACATAATTTTCCCCAGAGGGAGCTGACAGGTAATCAGCAGCGGATGGTTATTGTAAGGACCTAGTGCTGACGAGGACGAGAGGTTTTGACTGGGGTAGGATACAGCAGCGAAAGAGGACCGTGAGTACAGAGGAATAGAGAGTTAGAGATAGCAAGTGACTTGGGAAGTTTCATGTTAATGTTATTTCTTTTGTGTCACAAAGTGAGGACTGATGCATCAGGGAAGAAGTAGCAAATAGTTTCTCGCTGTTTTTAGCAACATGCTGTCATTATTTGTAGGTACTTACTGGTCTCGCCAGGATTTACCTATTATTAATATATTCCTTCCAGTTTTAGTAGGGTGTTATTACTGTAAGTTTTTCATTATTACGAGGAACTTTATTATTAGCAGTATATATATATATATATATATATATATATATATATATATATATATATATATATATAATGACATATGGTGTCCCAACCCACCGCACCAACTATTCTCTAATATGTTGAATCGACGGGATGAGTTTTCAGTTGGTGATTTATGATAAATGAACAGACACCACAGACGGATCGGGGCTGAGATAGACCTGCCTGGCATGGGCCAATAGTTCACGCTTCAATACTCTGCTGTTCTTAACTTCATGCAAGAGTAATTTCACTGGGAAATGTTTCAAGACTCCTAGATAGCAAAAAATTATACACAATCCACAGGTAACTCGTACAATGGGGAGAGGAGCTTACGAGAGTACACAAATCTCGTACACTACAGCAGGTAACAGTGAACGAGCATTTTCTCTTTTCAGGCATGCGCAAACTATCTCTTGAACGGTCAAGAGTGGCGATTCGCTGGTACCCTTATGAACATCATTCAGTTGGAAGGATCAAAGTCCCCGGGCACAGAGGATCTTTCTGGCTCGCTCTGTAGACCATTAACTCCCTGCAGTGGTAGTTGATTGGGTAGTAATTTTACCCCGACTCTCCTCTTCCTGTTCCCTCAACTCTCATCCCGCACCACTCCTTCCCTTTAAATAAGGAAAATGTTATATATATATATATATATATATATATATATATATATATATATATATATATATATATATATATATATATATATATATATATGTATATATATATATATAAAGAATCTTTAGTATAAAAATTAGGAAATTGGATGTCCACTAAGATGGTGTTTTCACAGCCTTAAATGACGATATGTTCTCATCACCTGTTCACACGGGCTACACACCGGGGCCACACACCGGGGCTACACACCGGGCCTACACACCGGGCCACACGCGAGGGTCTTATACCTCTTTGAAACTCAGCTGATCGCCCCGGTCCTTTATTCTAGCCCTTTGGTTCTCGAAATGTATGACAAAAATTAGCTCTCGTAAACCAGAGAGAAAAAATAAATCGCCGAACGAATCAACATAGGATAAACACCCGCGTCCGGAGGCCCACCATGACGCCCCGTATGTAACACCTCACCACTGCGTCCCTAAACACACAAACAAAACCTGACTCCCGTACCATTACTGCCATAATGGGGCAGGCCCCGGCTGACATGTGGCCACTATACACAGGCTTCATTAGGCTCATTGCAGACATTTTTCCTACCAAAGTTTTCATAGGATGAATGCTATCAGTTCCCATTTCTGTGGTTACTACCACTTAGTTTACATAATTGGTCCCTCATGAGTCGAATCACCCTGTCAGCTCTCCTTCCGTCCTCTTAATATCTTTAAGAATTAAAGATATCTCTAACCATTGAGATATAAATACAAATAAAAATATAAATGCCATGACTGTTTTTCCTAGAATTATTCTAAAATAAATTCTTGAAATGTCAGTCGGGTTACTAATAAATTCTAACATTTTTATTGTTATTTAAATTAGTTATTTAAATTTTAAATTCCCGGCACTGCATTCGGGGAATTTTAAGCTGTAAATTCTAGGAAGGTCAGTCAGGGAAAATGCTAAATTCATATTTCCTGGAATTGCAGTCGGGAATTATATAAACTCCAGGAACATCAGTGGGGATAAGTCCAGCTAAAATTACGTGAAACATAATTCCCTTCCGTGGGAATTAAATTCTGAATTCCTGGAAGGTCAGCCAAGGCAGTATTAAGTTATAAATTCTTGGAATTACAGTCGGGAATCGCCAAGGCAAAAATTCCAGGTACGAGTCGCAAAATGTTAAATTCTAAAGACCTGGAGCCGGAGTAACGCTCCATCACAGCAACTAACTCACATACTTTCAGCCGAATATTTTCGTCTCGTAAAAAAAAAAGTGGATGACCCTTGTAAATAAAAAAAGGGGGAAGCAAAGCTATTAACTTTGAAAGGGAGGATCAGAGAGCCATTTGCGTTTAATCTTGTAGAAGAGGATTCAGATGATCATCTGGAGAGGAAGGGATCCAATCCCTTTAGCAAGAGCCAGACCGAGGAGGATCCAAGATCACGTCAGGTATTTAAGAAGTTGGTACTGATTTTTTTTTCCTCTCAAGAATACAATACTCTTCAAAGGAAGCGGCCTTGATGCTAGTAAAGGGCTCTTGATTCAAGAAACTGGAGGGAAGCTTCCTTTAGGTGAAACCTGGTTGCTTATTATTGCAGGGGTCACAGCGCATGGGAGGGGGGTCGCAGCGCATGAGGGGGGGTGAAGTTATCAAATCTGATTCGGGGAAAATAACCCACAGGTAGACAAACTCGGGAGGTTAATTGATCTGTATATTTCGACCTTTTTCTGGGACCCTCTTCAGCGGAGTTCGAGATATACATATCAGTCAATATCCTGAGTTTCTCTACATGTGGGTTATTGAGCATGGACAAGAGTCCATTATACTATATATATATATATATATATATATATATATATATATATATATATTATATATATATATATATATATATATTATATATATATTATATATATATATATATATATATATATATATATATATATATATATATATATATATATATATATATATATTATATATTAAAATTAAGTCCTTTCTAAAATTTTCATGTACCTTTAAAGATATACTTTTTCATTTATCTTAATATAAAAATTAAAGAATTTGTGACAAAAGTACCTTAGGAAACTTACCTAACCTTATTATAACAAGCGCAATTTAATTTAGCCTAATCCAACTGAATATATTTCATACAAGTTTACAATAATTTAATAACAAACACAATGAAATATGTTTTTTTCGTTACATTCAGTCTGATTTTTGTGGAATTATTGCATACACAAATTTTCACTTGCCCTATTCGGCAAGAAGTGCGTTGCTATTTAAGCCAGAATCGCAAGCTTTACGGAAAAATATAATCAGGGAGAGGTTGTGTTGAGTGAGCACCATAGCAGGAGGAGGATCGTTGCAGAATGCCACCATGTAATATATTAGGGAAGGGAAGCCCAGCCTGACGAGGCTGCTGGAGTTTGATGGTGGAGTAACGTAGATCAAGCAAGAGAGAGACGTGGATAGGTTGAGTGCAATCTCTGTGATGTCTGGACAGCGTTTGACACCGTACCCCATCAAAGAATGATTTATAAATTAGAGGAGCAGACAGGGGTACATGGGAAAGTGCTCCAGTGGATCAAGGAATACCTAACGAACAGAATAGAAACGTACGTTAAAGGGGATAACATAAGGTTGATAAACGAGTCTTTGAACAAACAGTACTTAGACTTCATGTAATATTATTGACTTGATGTGTTGTCTTACAAAAACTAATTATCACAAGAGTCACTTTAAGAGGTTTTTAATATACTGAAGTATTAAAACAAAAAGAATAGTAAAACAATGTTATGATAAACCAGCTGAACACAAAATTAAAATGATTAAGACTTGTACTTAGAGGATTTCTTGAACTGTCTTCTTTTTAAGTGATTCTATAACTGTGTGTTGTGTTTATATATATATATATTTTTATTATTAGCACACTGGCCGATTCCCACCAAGGCAGGGTGGCCCGAAAAAGAAAAACTTTCACCATCATTCACTCCATCACTGTCTTGCCAGAAGGGTGCTTTACACTACAGTTTTTAAACTGCAACATTAACACCCCTCCTTCAGAGTGCAGGCACTGTACTTCCCATCTCCAGGACTCGAGTCCGGCCTGCCGGTTTCCCTGAACCCCTTCATAAATGTTACTTTGCTCACACTCCAACAGCACGTCAAGTATTAAAAACCATTTGTCTCCATTCACTCCTATCAAACACGCTCACGCATGCCTGCTGGAAGTCCAAGCCCCTCGCACACAAAACCTCCTTTACCCCCTCCCTCCAACCTTTCCTAGGCCGACCCCTACCCCGCCTTCCTTCCACTACAGACTGATACACTCTTGAAGTTATTCTGTTTCGTTCCATTCTCTCCACATGTCCGAACCACCTCAACAACCCTTCCTCCGCCCTCTGGACAACAGTTTTGGTAATCCCGCACCTCCTCCTAACTTCCAAACTACGAATTCTCTGCATTATATTCACACCACACATTGCTCTCAGACATGACATCTCCACTGCCTCTAGCCTTCTCCTCGCTGCAACATTCATCACCCATGCTTCACACCCATATAAGAGCGTTGGTAAAACTATACTCTCATACATTCCCCTCTTTGCCTCCAAGGACAAAGTTCTTTGTGTCCACAGACTCCTAAGTGCACAACTCACCCTTTTCCCCTCATCAATTCTATATTTCACCTCATCTTTCATAGACCCATCCGCTGACATGTCAACTCCCAAATATCTGAATACATTCACCTCCTCCATACTCTCTCCCTCCAATCTGATATCCAATCTTTCATCACCTAATCTTTTTGTTATCCTCATAACCTTACTCTTTCCTGTATTCACTTTCAATTTTCTTCTTTTGCACACCCTACCAAATTCATCCACCAATCTCTGCAACTTCTCTTCAGAATCTCCCAAGAGCACAGTATCATCAGCAAAGAGCAACTGTGACAACTCCCACTTTGTGTGATTCTTTATCTTTTAACTCCACGCCTCTTGCCAAGACCCTCGCATTTACTTCTCTTACAACCCCATCTATAAATATATTAAACAACCACGGTGACATCACACATCCTTGTCTAAGGCCTACTTTTACTGGGAAATAATTTCCCTCTTTCCTACATACTCTAACTTGAGCCTCACTATCCTCGTAAAAACTCTTCACTGCTTTCAGTAACCTACCTCCTACACCATACACCTGCAACATCTGCCACATTGCCCCCCTATCCACCCTGTCATACGCCTTTTCCAAATCCATAAATGCCACAAAGACCTCTTTAGCCTTATCTAAATACTGTTCACTTATGTTTCACTGTAAACACCTGGTCCACACACCCCCTACCTTTCCTAAAGCCTCCTTGTTCATCTGCTATCCTATTCTCCGTCTTACTCTTAATTCTTTCAATAATAACTCTACCATACACTTTGCCAGGTATACTCAACAGACTTATCCCCCTATAATTTTTGCACTCTCTTTTATCCCCTTTGCCTTTATACTAAGGAACTATGTAATCCCTATATATATATATATATATATATATATATATATATATATATATATATATATATATATATATATATATATATATATATATATATATATATATATATATATATATATATATATATATATGGGGCTGTGAGTGTAGATTGACCTACGCCGTCAAAATGCTCCGTAAATATCGCTGCTGCTGCTACAGCAACAACAATAATACATCTGGAGGTTATTACCACCAATCTGTGTAAATTGGATACTATCAGTGAGGAATATTTGAATTTACTCATCCTTCAGAGTGATAGCACTTTACCTCCCACCTCCAGAGGTGCGACAGTGAAGGCACTGTACTTTTCCGCTCTCCAGAACTGCAACATTTTCACCCGTCCTTTAGACTGCAGAAACTGCACTTCCACCGCCACTTCTCAAGTCGGGTCTTTAGTGTCGTGGCTAAATGAACTTCGTGTCGTTTTCTCGTTTATGCACTTTATTTCTCAAATTGGATTACGTACAAGTTCATTTGAATGGAGGTTTTGCAAAAATTTTGAATTTAATTATATAAATAAGCTTATGACTTTTTTTTAATTTTATTTCTGATTCATTCTGTTCGATCACACCTCTGCTGCCTCCTCGCCCACACCACCTACCTCCTCGCCCACACCACCTACCTCCTCGCCCACACCACCTACCTCCTCGCCCACACCTCCTGCCTCCCCGCCCACACCTCCTCTTCCCCTATCCTTCTAATCAATACCCCCCTCACCCCCTCCCTCCCACATATCACTTGCCTACATTCCCCCCACCTGCCGGAAGACTTCCACTCTCCCCGTCTTATATTTCTACCCTACCCTGTACCCCAAAATTCACCTCCCCCCCCCACCACGTCATCTACATTCCGTCCTCTTCCTCGCTTACATATCCTCTTAGACACTTTTATTTCTCCTTGTTCTTATTTCTCTTCTTACGTCCCCTTCTTTACAGTGTTTCTCTTCTTGCCTCATCTCCCATTTCTCATTTTCTTCACACTCTCACACATCCCCAATTTCCCTCCTCTCGCAGCCTTCTGTTTTCCCTTTTTTTTTCCTTCGCCTCTCGCTTCCTCTTTTCTTCCTCCACCTCTTACCCATTTTCTTCCTACTTTCCACTTCCTTGTCCCTTTCGTTTTTCTCTCCTTTTCCCTCTTCCTCCTTACCTTTCCAGAATGTCATCTTCCTCCAGCCTCCTCATTCCTTGCCCCTGATAGAGGAAGCAGTAGGCCTCGGCCACTAGTCCTGCCTGACCCCACCCGGTGAGAGCCTCACCCGGTGAGTCCGAAATTCGTTGCGTACACGATCCTCATAATTAAGTACTGCTACTGGCACAGTTCACGAGGCTGCGAGCTTTTCACAATTCTCTCTCTACCTCTCTACACGATTTGACAAGGCTAGGTTAAGGATTCCTAACTTTATTGACAAGCTAAGAACTGTTGCCTACATCATCTCATTTGAAAGCATTTTTATTGTTATGAGGCGTACAAGTATGGAACAGGATGAAGTTGGAGCCATCTGTGGGCCAGCATTTTCATTTGATGAACTGACTTTATCTCGTTGACATCATAATGCTGTACGAATGTGTTCCATACTCGAGTCATCCTGGGGATAAATGATCTCAGATGAAGTGATGTTCTGGAGAAGGGCACTTCCAGAGTGAAGTTGCTGCTTTCTGCCCGTCTTGTGGTATAGAAGCTGGCTTCACACTGTCCTCGAAGTGGATCCAAGTGTGGTACCTTGACAATACTGGCCTTGTACATAACAGTAAGGCCACCCGCATCCCTCCTGTGTTGAAGGCTCTGCTGAAATGGCAGATCTATCCAGGATTGGTCCAGGCGAGAGATGAGACGTCTTGTTCTGTTCTCTGCTCTGTCTAACAGTTGCAGATGAGAGGGGCTCTCTCTCTCTCTTAAAGCTTAGGTTTTGTGCTTTTGATTATGGGAACATCCTGGATATAGGCTGATGTAGAATGGACAAGAAAAGAAACTGTCAATTTTTGAGTTCCTGGACGGCTAGATGACTGAGATATTCTCTCTCTCTCTCTCTCTCTCTCTCTCTCTCTCTCTCTCTCTCTCTCTCTCTCTCTCTCTACCTCGAGGAGTCCCACGCCCAGGAACCAGCCTCTGGCGTGAGCTTCCTCGCACCCCACGACGTATAAGACCTTCCTAACACCATCCATTAGCAGCGTCGGGACCGACCCGCTGCTCCACATGCCTTCCATTTATATTCCAAGAGGGGAAGATTACCTGGCGTAGTCTCTCCGGGTATCCTTAATGGCTGGCGGCCACACATTTAATGGATTCCTCTTCACTTGTATCTTCCTGCTTCAAGCAAGCGTCTAATTATATCCTTGAAACTGGACAAAAGAAGTACATTCATCTCAGTGTTGGTGAGGGGGCGGGGGAAGCGTCTGGGTGACTTGAAAAGGCGAGAAAAAAAGGATGCGTTCAGCTGGAAGGTAATTATAAGTGGCTTGCGGGATCTAATCCTCTAATTCAGGAGTTAGATCTTCTGGTGAAACGCAACACGCAGACTTGTTGCTCTTGTCTCCAAGTGGAATTGAATATATCTTTGAAAAATTGGGTATGTTCAACTGGTGGCTTTTTATTGCAATGAATACAAGTTGAGTGTTGGTGTCTAGGTGACTCGCAACCTGAATGATCCACCTGCGGATTAAAATTAGACTTTGATTTTGCTTGTGTTTAGATTTTGCCGCTAAAGTGGCTTATTGTACACACTGTGATCATCCTGTGGACGATAGCGTCATGTTTAAGTTATAAAAGGTGTATAAACACTGACAAGTATGCCAGTATGACACAGAAATGGTATACCTCCCGTATACCTCCTGTGGACGGTAGCCCAAGAATACTAAAAGCTATTCCATGAAATTGTTAAAAGGAACATTGTATTCCAACATAAATAATTTGCAAATTATCATTGTTTTAAATCGACTTTGTGTTTATCGACTTTAAGCTAACTAGGTAACTAATCTGATATATACACGGCTCTTCCTAAGCAAGGCGAAACAACGCTCATCACTTTCAAGCCATCAGCGGCATTAACGATTCGTCCCTTACCAACTACTATCGATCTTCTACATCGTTACTGAAGAATTCTTCATTCCGGGCCGGAGAAGACGTGACGTCGTTAATCAAGATGCTGTGAAGTTTTGTCCTTGGGATGTGTTGGGGAGGGGAGGGGGATATGCAGAACCCCCCTCCCCGTCCACGGGCTGGCAATGAGGTACTACCTTATAGGGGGGGGGGTGGAATAGATTATACCGCTGGAGAGGCCAGGTCCTCGCGCACGCCGAAGTCAGCCTTAAGCTGCTCTGCCCAGGATTCTGGCCGCGTTCGAAGATTTATTTCAGATAATTAGCAGAGAACGCGAATGTAAATACAGTGGCATTTTTTGTTTGCCCCTGCGTGGAGAGAGAGAGAGAGAGAGAGAGAAGCTAGAGAGAGA
>NC_091348.1:17585361-17590361 GCF_038502225.1 Cherax quadricarinatus
AAGGAGTGGTGGAGGTGGGAAGTACAGTGCCTGCACTCTGAAGGAGTGGTGGAGGTGGGAAGTACAGTGCCTGCACTCTGAAGGAGTGGTGGAGGTGGGAAGTACAGTGCCTGCACTCTGAAGGAGTGGTGGAGGTGGGAAGTACAGTGCCTGCACTCTGAAGGAGTGGTGTGGGAGGTACAGTGCCTGCACTCTGAAGGAGTGGTGGGGAGGTGGGAGGTACAGTGCCTGCACTCTGAAGGAGTGGTGTGGGAGGTACAGTGCCTGCACTCTGAAGGAGTGGTGGGGGAGGTGGGAGGTACAGTGCCTGCACTCTGAAGGAGTGGTGTGGGAGGTACAGTGCCTGCACTCTGAAGGAGTGGTGGGGAGGTGGGAGGTACAGTGCCTGCACTCTGAAGGAGTGGTGGGGGAGGTGGGAGGTACGGTGCCTGCACTCTGAAGGAGTGGTGGAGGTGGGAAGTACAGTGCCTGCACTCTGAAGGAGTGGTGGAGGTGGGAAGTACAGTGCCTGCACTCTGAAGCAGTGGTGGAGGTGGGAAGTACAGTGCCTGCACTCTGAAGCAGTGGTAGAGGTGGGAAGTACAGTGCCTGCACTCTGAAGCAGTGGTAGAGGTGGGAAGTACAGTGCCTGCACTCTGAAGGAGTGGTGGAGGTGGGAAGTACAGTGCCTGCACTCTGAAGGAGTGGTGGAGGTGGGAAGTACAGTGCCTGCACTCTGAAGCAGTGGTAGAGGTGGGAAGTACAGTGCCTGCACTCTGAAGCAGTGGTAGAGGTGGGAAGTACAGTGCCTGCACTCTGAAGGAGTGGTAGAGGTGGGAAGTACAGTGCCTGCACTCTGAAGCAGTGGTAGAGGTGGGAAGTACAGTGCCTGCACTCTGAAGGAGTGGTAGAGGTGGGAAGTACAGTGCCTGCACTCTGAAGCAGTGGTAGAGGTGGGAAGTACAGTGCCTGCACTCTGAAGGAGTGGTAGAGGTGGGAAGTACAGTGCCTGCACTCTGAAGCAGTGGTAGAGGTGGGAAGTACAGTGCCTGCACTCTGAAGCAGTGGTAGAGGTGGGAAGTACAGTGCCTGCACTCTGAAGGAGTGGTAGAGGTGGGAAGTACAGTGCCTGCACTCTGAAGCAGGGGTAGAGGTGGGAAGTACAGTGCCTGCACTCTGAAGGAGTGGTAGAGGTGGGAAGTACAGTGCCTGCACTCTGAAGCAGTGGTGGAGGTGGGAAGTACAGTGCCTGCACTCTGAAGCAGTGGTGGAGGTGGGAAGTACAGTGCCTGCACTCTGAAGCAGTGGTAGAGGTGGGAAGTACAGTGCCTGCACTCTGAAGCAGTGGTAGAGGTGGGAAGTACAGTGCCTGCACTCTGAAGCAGTGGTAGAGGTGGGAAGTACAGTGCCTGCACTCTGAAGCAGTGGTAGAGGTGGGAAGTACAGTGCCTGCACTCTGAAGCAGTGGTGGAGGTGGGAAGTACAGTGCCTGCACTCTGAAGCAGTGGTAGAGGTGGGAAGTACAGTGCCTGCACTCTGAAGCAGTGGTAGAGGTGGGAAGTACAGTGCCTGCACTCTGAAGCAGTGGTGGAGGTGGGAAGTACAGTGCCTGCACTCTGAAGCAGTGGTGGAGGTGGGAAGTACAGTGCCTGCACTCTGAAGCAGTGGTGGAGGTGGGAAGTACAGTGCCTGCACTCTGAAGCAGTGGTGGAGGTGGGAAGTACAGTGCCTGCACTCTGAAGCAGTGGTAGAGGTGGGAAGTACAGTGCCTGCACTCTGAAGGAGTGGTGGAGGTGGGAAGTACAGTGCCTGCACTCTGAAGCAGTGGTGGAGGTGGGAAGTACAGTGCCTGCACTCTGAAGGAGTGGTGGAGGTGGGAAGTACAGTGCCTGCACTCTGAAGCAGTGGTGGAGGTGGGAAGTACAGTGCCTGCACTCTGAAGCAGTGGTGGAGGTGGGAAGTACAGTGCCTGCACTCTGAAGCAGTGGTGGAGGTGGGAAGTACAGTGCCTGCACTCTGAAGCAGTGGTGGAGGTGGGAAGTACAGTGCCTGCACTCTGAAGCAGTGGTGGAGGTGGGAAGTACAGTGCCTGCACTCTGAAGGAGTGGTGGAGGTGGGAAGTACAGTGCCTGCACTCTGAAGCAGTGGTGGAGGTGGGAAGTACAGTGCCTGCACTCTGAAGCAGTGGTGGAGGTGGGAAGTACAGTGCCTGCACTCTGAAGCAGTGGTGGAGGTGGGAAGTACAGTGCCTGCACTCTGAAGGAGTGGTGGAGGTGGGAAGTACAGTGCCTGCACTCTGAAGCAGTGGTGGAGGTGGGAAGTACAGTGCCTGCACTCTGAAGCAGTGGTGGAGGTGGGAAGTACAGTGCCTGCACTCTGAAGGAGTGGTGGAGGTGGGAAGTACAGTGCCTGCACTCTGAAGCAGTGGTGGAGGTGGGAAGTACAGTGCCTGCACTCTGAAGGAGTGGTGGAGGTGGGAAGTACAGTGCCTGCACTCTGAAGGAGTGGTACAGATATTTTGCAGTTTTTTTAACTATAGCATCGGTACGCGTCTGGCAAGAGAGTGATGGAGTGAGTGATGATGAAAGTGTCTTCTTTTTCGGGTCACCCTGACCTGGTCTTTCTATGTGTTAATAATAATAATTATAATCGTAATAGCTACGTCAAAACATTTTTAGTTCATTCGACATTAGTAACACTCGTGTTACTACTCGTGTTAAGGTTAATTTTGGGAAAAGGTATGGTGGGTTGGTTGATTTCCGTGACTTGAGGCGAACTGGTTGTTGAGGGGTAGTAACTGGTTGTTGAGGGGTAGTAGAGGATGGTGGATTGCTTACTTGCTCTGACTAGGTAACTGGTGGTTCTGGTTGGGATTGTTAAACCAGATGGAGATAAATGATGGTGGTAGAGGCGAACAGGTAGGAGGAGGTCGAGGCATTTACTTGATAAACGACCACTGGACATATACAAGTGAGAGGGAGTTTGTGTTTGCAAGTGAAGTTGTATAAGCGGTACGGTGGTAGTAGTTGTGGTAGTAGGTGTAAGGTGGTGGTAATGGTGTGATTTTCGTTTTAGGGATGTGCTGGTTGCGAGCGGCAGTGTAGCGTGAGGTAGTAATTGTGGTGATGGTGGTGGTAGTAGTAGTAGTAGTACTCATTTTATCTGTTTTGATTTGTCAGTAGTTCAGGATGGTCAGAAAGGTGCAACCTTTTCTTTCCAGAGTGCGTCTTATTTGTAAATTGTTCCAGCCACGGTATTATCCCCACCACGTTGTTGTTCCAGCCAGTGTTGCTCCCACGATGGTATTGTTATTTTTCAGCCTCATAACAATTTTTGTATACTGTGTACCAGTTATCCGTAAATTCTGGACACGTCGAGGAGAAATCCAGTTGGTTTAGAAAGACACGTAAGCAAACACTATAACATATTTATTAGAAAACGTTTCGGTCCTGGGACCTTGATAAAGTTCCCAGGACCGAAACGTTTTCTAATAAATATGTTATAGTGTTTGCTTACGTGTCTTTCTAAACCAACTTGTCGGTATTTATTACCAAGGTTTATACCAGAAATCCAGTTAAAGGAAGATCTCGTAAATAGATCGACAAGACTAAAACATCTCATTGGAAAGGAAAGAGATATTAAAAGCGCAACAGGTAAGAGATCAAAGAAAAACACACGCTATTATAAGTGTATGAGTTATGGAATATTAAATCCCATGACTGTGTACCCGAGAGGTGTGTATATCTGTATATACCGAGAGGTGTACATGAAAGGTATACAATACCGAAATGATGAATTAGACACATATGCAACATCTGGGTCTCTCTACTTGTAGACGTTTCGCCATCCAGTGGCTTTATCAGTACAAGGACATGACCGTAGGACTGTGTACAAAAGATGAGGTAATTAGTCCCTTAGCTTTGGAGTTGAAGAGCACCGTAGTACACACACACACCGTAGTACACACACACCGTAGTACACACACACACCGTGGTATACACACACCGTGGTATACACACACCGTGGTATACACACACCGTACTATACACACACACGCGCACGCACACACCGAAGGGTGTATGTACAGGTCACATGCAGACATAACCCTCAAGCAGTCCATAGGCCTTAGACCTAAGGAGCCTAACAACCTTGATATTTTTGATAACCTTGACAGCTCTCGAGAGTTTTCTTGCTCTCTCAGCCCTGCCAAGGGCTGGGCTGAGTACAATTTTCTCTCAATTATAGAAACTTAAATTCGAAAAAGGCCCAGTGCACAAATTTACAATTAAGAAAAGATATGGAAGAAAATCACATTACATACCCATAGCCGGATTCCGGAAGTAGAAAAACTCTGGAAACTCATCAAAGGTATATTATACCAGTGGAAAAGGGGCCAAGTGCTTTAAAACACAAACAAAGTTTGTTTATGTGAGTAAGCTTGCGCATTCATGGGCCCCGTCTTGTAGACAATGACGCATAATTCAAGAGGTTCTTAATGCGCCATTAAGAGTGCCATCGTAAGATTAAGTCCCGCGTCTGGGGATTCTTCCAGACGAATTAATTAAGAAGTACAACAATAGCAATGCAGGAGTGTAAAAAAAAAAAAAACTACCAAGTCGAGGATGTAAATACTTTGGCTTTAAAAATACTTTAGATATAACTGAAGTAAAGCTTTCCTGCTGGCAATAATGAAGGAAAGGCACATGATAAAGCTCTACGTAGAGCTCTAAACAAAGCCCTAAAAGGAGCGAAACGTTGTCACAATAAACTCTTGCTTCGCATCTGCACCTTCATTAGCTCAGACATACATGAGTGGGGAATAACTGTGTGTGAGCACAACCTGAATGAATTAGACGAGTAGGTTTATTGTTGTAATAAAGTTGGTAGAATTACCGACAATATGTAAAGTAAAAGGACACAAGTGCAACTAATGTGACATTTATTGTGGCAACGTTTCGCTCTCCAGGAGCTTTATCAAGCCATTGTAATGGCTTGATAAAGCTCCTGGAGAGCGAAACGTT
>NC_091348.1:17595361-17617861 GCF_038502225.1 Cherax quadricarinatus
TGGATGGTACTGTCTCTCTCCTTCACCCACCAGCGCAGTGGATGGTACTGTCTCTCTCCTTCACCTACCAGCGCAGTGGATGGTACTGTCTCTCTCCTTCACCCACCAGCGCAGTGGATGGTACTGTCTCTCTCCTTCACCCACCAGCGCAGTGGATGGTACTGTCTCTCTCCTTCACCCACCAGCGCAGTGGATGGTACTGTCTCTCTCCTTCACCCACCAGCGCAGTGGATGGTACTGTCTCTCTCCTTCACCTACCAGCGCAGTGGATGGTACCGTCTCTCTCCTTCACCCACCAGCGCAGTGGATGGTACTGTCTCTCTCCTTCACCCACCAGCGCAGTGGATGGTACTGTCTCTCTCCTTCACCCACCAGCGCAGTGGATGGTACTGTCTCTCTCCTTCACCCACCAGCGCAGTGGATGGTACTGTCTCTCTCCTTCACCCACCAGCGCAGTGGATGGTACTGTCTCTCTCCTTCACCCACCAGCGCAGTGGATGGTACTGCCTCTCCTTCACCCACCAGCGCAGTGGATGGTACTGTCTCTCTCCTTCACCCACCAGCGCAGTGGATGGTACTGTCTCTCTCCTTCACCTACCAGCGCAGTGGATGGTACTGTCTCTCTCCTTCACCTACCAGCGCAGTGGATGGTACTGTCTCTCTCCTTCACCTACCAGCGCAGTGGATGGTACTGTCTCTCTCCTTCACCCACCAGCGCAGTGGATGGTACTTCCTCTCTCCTTCACCTACCAGCGCAGTGGATGGTACTGTCTCTCTCCTTCACCTACCAGCGCAGTGGATGGTACTGTCTCTCTCCTTCACCCACCAGCGCAGTGGATGGTACTGTCTCTCTCCTTCACCTACCAGCGCAGTGGATGGTACTGTCTCTCTCCTTCACCTACCAGCGCAGTGGATGGTACTGTCTCTCTCCTTCACCCACCAGCGCAGTGGATGGTACTGTCTCTCTCCTTCACCTACCAGCGCAGTGGATGGTACTGTCTCTCTCCTTCACCCACCAGCGCAGTGGATGGTACTTCCTCTCTCCTTCACCTACCAGCGCAGTGGATGGTACTGTCTCTCTCCTTCACCTACCAGCGCAGTGGATGGTACTGTCTCTCTCCTTCACCCACCAGCGCAGTGGATGGTACTGTCTCTCTCCTTCACCTACCAGCGCAGTGGATGGTACTGTCTCTCTCCTTCACCCACCAGCGCAGTGGATGGTACTCTCTCCTTCACCCACCAGCGCAGTGGATGGTAGTGTCTCCTTCACCCACCAGCGCAGTGGATGGTACTGTCTCTCTCCTTCACCTACCAGCGCAGTGGATGGTACTGTCTCTCTCCTTCACCCACCAGCGCAGTGGATGGTACTGTCTCTCTCCTTCACCCACCAGCGCAGTGGATGGTACCGTCTCTCTCCTTCACCCACCAGCGCAGTGGATGGTACTCTCTCCTTCATCCACCAGCGCAGTGGATGGTACTGTCTCTCTCCTTCACCCACCAGCGCAGTGGATGGTACTGTCTCTCTCCTTTACCCACAAGCGCAGTGGATGATACCATCTCTCCTTCACCCACCAGCGCAGTGGATGGTACTCTCTCCTTCACCCACCAGCGCAGTGGATGGTACCGTCTCTCTCCTTCACCCACCAGCGCAGTGGATGGTACCGTCTCTCTCCTTCACCCACCAGCGTAGTGGATGGTACCGTCTCTCTCCTTCACCCACCAGCGCAGTGGATGGTGCTCTCTCCTTCACCCACCAGCGCAGTGGATGGTACTGTCTCTCTCCTTCACCCACCAGCGCAGTGGATGGTACCGTCTCTCTCCTTCACCCACCAGCGCAGTGGATGGTACTGTCTCTCTCCTTCACCCACCAGCGCAGTGGATGGTACTCTCTCCTTCACCCACCAGCGCAGTGGATGGTACTCTCTCCTTCACCCACCAGCGCAGTGGATCGTACTGTTTCTCTCCTTCACCCACCAGCGCAGTGCATGGTACTGTCTCTCTCCTTCACCCACCAGCGCAGTGGATGGTACCGTCTCTCTCCTTCACCCACCAGCGAAGTGGATGGTACCGTCTCTCTCCTTCACCCACCAGCGCAGTGGATGGTACCGTCTCTCTCCTTCACCCACCAGCGCAGTGGATGGTACCGTCTCTCTCCTTCACCCACCAGCGCAGTGGATGGTACCGTCTCTCTCCTTCACCCACCAGCGCAGTGGATGATACTGTCTCTCTCCTTCACCCACCAGCGCAGTGGATGGTACCGTCTCTCTCCTTCACCCACCAGCGCAGTGTATGGTACTGTCTCTCTCCTTCACCCACCAGCGCAGTGGATGGTACTCTCTCCTTCACCCACCAGCGCAGTGAATGGTACTCTCTCCTTCACCCACCAGCGCAGTGGATGGTACTGTTTCTCTCCTTCACCCACCAGCGCAGTGGATGGTACTGTCTCTCTCCTTCACCCACCAGCGCAGTGGATGGTACCGTCTCTCTCCTTCACCCACCAGCGCAGTGGATGGTACCGTCTCTCTCCTTCACCCACCAGCGCAGTGGATGGTACTCTCTCCTTCATCCACCAGCGCAGTGGATGATACCGTCTCTCTCCTTCACCCACCAGCGCAGTGGATGGTACCGTCTCTCTCCTTCACCCACCAGCGCAGTGGATGGTACCGTCTCTCTCCTTCACCCACCAGCGCAGTGGATGGTACCGTCTCTCTCCTTCACCCACCAGCGCAGTGGATGGTACCGTCTCTCTCCTTCACCCACCAGCGCAGTGGATGGTACCGTCTCTCTCCTTCACCCACCAGCGCAGTGGATGGTACTGTCTCTCTCCTTCACCCACCAGCGCAGTGGATGGTACCGTCTCTCTCCTTCACCCACCAGCGCAGGGATGATACCGTCTCTCTCCTTCACCCACCAGCGCAGTGGATGGTACCGTCTCTCTCCTTCATCCACCAGCGCAGTGGATGGTACTGTCTCTCTCCTTCACCCACCAGCGCAGTGGATGGTACTGTCTCTCTCCTTCACCTACCAGCGCTGTGGATGGTACCGTCTCTCTCCTTCACCCACCAGCGCAGTGGATGGTACCGTCTCTCTCCTTCATCCACCAGCGCAGTGGATGGTACTGTCTCTCTCCTTCACCCACCAGCGCAGTGGATGGTACTGTCTCTCTCCTTCACCTACCAGCGCTGTGGATGGTACCGTCTCTCTCCTTCACCCACCAGCGCAGTGGATGGTACCGTCTCTCTCTTTCACCCACCAGCGCAGTGGATGGTACTCTCTCCTTCATCCACCAGCGCAGTGGATAGTACTGTCTCTCTCCTTTACCCACCAGCGCAGTGGATGATACCATCTCTCTCCTTCACCCACCAGCGCAGTGGATGGTACTCTCTCCTTCACCCACCAGCGCAGTGGATGGTACCGTCTCTCTCCTTCACCCACCAGCGCAGTGGATGGTACCGTCTCTCTCCTTCACCCACCAGCGCAGTGGATGGTACCGTCTCTCTCCTTCACCCACCAGCGCAGTGGATGGTACCGTCTCTCTCCTTCACCCACCAGCGCAGTGGATGGTACCGTCTCTCTCCTTCACCCACCTGCGCAGGGATGGTACCGTCTCTCTCCTTCACCCACCAGGGCAGGGATGGTACCGTCTCTCTCCTTCACCCACCTGCGCAGGGATGGTACCGTCTCTCTCCTTCACCCACCAGGGCAGTGGATGGTACCGTCTCTCTCCTTCATCCACCAGCGCAGTGGATGGTACTGTCTCTCTCCTTCACCCACCAGCGCAGTGGATGGTACTGTCTCTCTCCTTCACCTACCAGCGCAGTGGATGGTACCGTCTCTCTCCTTCACCCACCAGCGCAGTGGATGGTACCGTCTCTCTCCTTCACCCACCAGCGCAGTGGATGGTACTCTCTCCTTCACCCACCAGCGCAGTGGATGGTACCGTCTCTCTCCTTCACCCACCAGCGCAGTGGATGGTACCGTCTCTCTTCTTCACCCACCAGCGTAGTGGATGGTACCGTCTCTCTCCTTCACCCACCAGCGCAGTGGATGGTGCTCTCTCCTTCACCCACCAGTGCAGTGGATGGTACTGTCTCTCTCCTTCACCCACCAGCGCAGTGGATGGTACCGTCTCTCTCCTTCACCCACCAGCGCAGTGGATGGTACCGTCTCTCTCCTTCACCCACCAGCGCAGTGGATGGTACTGTCTCTCTCCTTCACCCACCAGCGCAGTGGATGGTACTCTTTCCTTCACCCACCAGCGCAGTGGATGGTACTCTCTCCTTCACCCACCAGCGCAGTGGATGGTACTGTTTCTCTCCTTCACCCATCAGCGCAGTGGATGGTACTGTCTCTCTCCTTCACCCACCAGCGCTGTGGATGGTACCGTCTCTCTCCTTCACCCACCAGCGCAGTGGATGGTACCGTCCACAGGGAAGAAGTGTAGAAGATGAGGAGTTGGGTTAAGGTAATCAGTCCCTTAGCCACTGGCTGGCGAAACGTTACCACGATAAACTTTCCCAAATATTGCATACTGTCTCATTCTCCAACTAGTCGCAGATGCAACTCTCCAAGAGCTTTGTCACAATGTCCATGTACCCAATATTTTGTCGGTAATTTTGGTATTATCATTTACATCAAGGAATGAAACCAGAGGAGGTGCCGTAGTACCGAACCCACTGTGGAATATTTGATGATCGCGATCATATCGCCCCTCTGAAGTCTTCCAGCTTAATATTGCAGACATCACCTGAGGAACGAAGCTCATCCTATGTGATATGTGAAAGGGGTATATGGCTGGCGTTTCTTCCCACAGTATATCTGTCGTACAGAATAGGGCAGCAGCACATTGCTGGTATTGTGGTTATATTACGTAGCTTTAACATAGCACAGGGTAGCAGTTCGTTGTATGAATATCCGCGTTTCTCTGTAACCTATCTTTTGCCCATTTCACAACCTCCTTTTCTTCTGGTTTCCTTTACACACGCCAAACATCTTCCACCCCTTTCATCCGCCCCTTTCATCCGCCCCTCTGCCCTCTACACACATCTACAGCTTTTCTCTTGAATATATCTCTCCTCCTTTTATATTTCCTCCTCTTTCCATTATCACAAAACTTCTCAGCTTCCCTCTTCCCCTCTTCATTCCCTGCACTATAAAGCAGGCATGAGTGACGGCTTATAAGGCTGTGCATCCAGTTCGCGTGATCCATCTGACAGTTCGTATACGCAAGAGCCATGTAACTGCCATGGAAACAAGGGAGCTGCCGGGGGTGATGTGAAGGGAAATTAGACGTGAGGGGAACGATAAGAGAGGGGGGTAATATATGAGAAAACAGGAGACGAAGAGGCAATGAGAGAATTAATAATTAGGCAAATGAAAAAAAATATGGATGGGTAAAAATAAATACGAAGGTGAGGGGAGGAGGGGTGAGAGGGAATGGAAGAGGAAAGGGGGTGAAAGGGAGGGGTGGAGAGGGGTTTGGAGCACTATTAATAATTTCCCTGTTGGCTTGACACACACACACACACACACACACACACACACACACACACACACACACACACACACACACACACACACACACACACACACACACACACACACACACATACGGTGAGGGAGTACTGATGAGATGACTTACCAAGGTGTCGTGATCATAATGTGAGGTACATGTCAAGACTCTAACAATGCTTAAATACTCTTCACCAGCACGAGTGTGTGTGTGTGTGTGTGTGTGTGTGTGTGTGTGTGTGTGCGCGCGCGCGCGTGCGTTTCTCTCCCTCTTCTCACTCTAGACTGCTAGGAATCTTTCTCACTGAAGACTGTTGGGGATCTTTCTCATTTTCCTATAGATCTAACATGTTTTAACATACTATCTGGTCTTGTGTATATTGGTAGTAGTTGGTCTACCGGACCCAGACCTGACTGAGGTAGCTGGACCTTAAGAATGTAAGAAAGAAGGAGCATTGCAGCAGGTCTGCTGACCCATGCTAGGCAGGTCCAAGTCACGCCTGCCTTCGATCTCTTCAGTTTTGCTCCTCTCTCCGGATTCTGTCTTCTCTTCATTAATACTTCGTTTACTCTTTTCTTACCCTTTCTTCTTTTTCCTCTTTCTTATCTCGCTTTTTTAACTCTTGTCTAACCTCATTTAATCTTTTTTTTTCTGCCAATTTATTTTACTTTGACAAGTCTTTTGTTTCCTTTTTTTTTGGGGGGGGGGCTGAGATTAAATTTTTATTCTTTGGTAAATTGGACGTGGAATGTCTTCGAGACTGTGATGACACAGTGTGTGTGTTCTTAATGTTAGGTGGGAGGAAGGACGACATTCTCGGCCTCTCCTGTTTCCAGGAGTTTCCCAGGACGTAAGATTGGCCTCAAGAAAGACACAAGATTAGAATCCCAAGACGTAAGGTCAGCATCCCAAGACGTAAGGTCAGCATCCCAAGACGTAAGGTCAGCATCCCAAGACGTAAGGTCAGCATCCCAAGACGTAAGGTCAGCATCCCAAGACGTAAGGTCAGCATCCCAAGACGTAAGGTCAGCATCCCAAGACGTAAGGTCAGCATCGGTCATTCCACTAGTACTACACATACCCAGCACAAGGGGGATCTTTGTTACATAGTATGCCCAAACACCTGCCCAGGACAAGGGGGCCACTGTTACGTAGTACACCCAAACACCTGCCCAGGACAAGGCCACTGTTGCGTAGTACACCCAAACACCTGCTCAGGACAAGGGGGCCACTGTTACGTAGTACACCCAAACACCTGCCCAGAACAAGGCCACTGTTGCGTAGTACACCCAAACACCTGCCCAGGACAAGGCCACTGTTGCGTAGTACACCCAAACACCTGCCCAGGACAAGGGGGCCACTGTTACGTAGTACACCCAAACACCTGCCCAGGACAAGGTCACTGTTGCGTAGTACACCCAAACACCTGCACCAAGACAAGGAGGGCCACGCTGACGTCAGGTCACCCACGTAGAGGCACTCTGTAATCAAGTTTAATTAAAGCTACATCGCTGTATGCAGGATTAATGCCATAAATGATATCACGAACTCCGTGTAAGAATTTCCGTCAGTGCTCCGTGGATGGTGGGCCGTCACGACTCTTGACCGCTGAAGGCACGACTACACTCCCTTCTTTGGCCCCCTCGTCTTGTTCTCCCACGACATAGATGTCTTCTTCTTCATCTCTACTTCTTGTCCACTCTTCCCTCTTCGCTTCGCCTGTCTCCTGCATCCCTACTCTTCCTTCTTCGCCTTGCGTTTCTCCTGTATCCCTTGTCTTCCTTCTTCGCCTTGCGTTTCTCCTGCATCCCTTGTCTTCCTTCTTCGCCTTGCGTTTCTCCTGCATCCCTTGTCTTCCTTCTTCGCCTTGCTTTTCTCCTGAATCCCTACTCTTCCTTCTCCTCGTGTCTTCAACCTACTCTCTCACCGTTCTTTCAATCTCCTCTTCGAATTTCTTGTGCGTCTCCATCTCAATTTTCATTCTCTGTCCACTTTCACGTCCTCTCTTTCCACGTCATTAGTGTCTTCTCCTCCATCTCCTCTATCCACTCTTCCACCCCCCTCGTAGGTGATGCAGGGAGTGGAGAGGGAGGGATGGAATGGAATAGGAAGGAGAGAGATAACATAGTGCATCATTGATGACACTGGAAATGAGGGAGAATGAAAGAGGAAAAGAAAAAGGAGCAGTTACATGACTAATAATTCCATCCAAGGAACTGGATAATGCTGAAAGGGAGAAAGAGGAGAAAAGTAATATATTGACGCCTTCTTCCTTTTTCTCCTCTACTTTCTCCTCCTCCCTTCTCCATCAACACACTTCTCATCTCACCTCACTTTCACCTGCTCATCTCTCCTTCTACTACACACACACACACACACACACACACACACACACACACACAGTCGTTGTAAGATGGAATGTTTTTTTTCTTCTCTGGTATTCCCTTGTTGGCCACCTCCTTCAGTCTTCATTTCTCTCTCTTCGTGTCTCTTCCATCACGTTCTCCATCACTTGAATCATCTCCTCTCCATTAGATCCTCCATCACTATCGTCGGACTAGTTCTCCTTCATTTGAGTCTTCTCTCCAACACCTCTTCCATCATCTGACTCGTCTGTTTCTCCCTCACATACTCCATCATCTGATTCGTTATTTGAATCTTCTCTCCATCACCTGGTTCATCATCTGACTCTTAACCTCTCCCTCACTTGAGTCTCCCTCTCCTCTCCATCACCACTTCTGAAATTATTCTTCTCCCCCTCTCCATCACCCTTCCATCTGTTCTATCTCTACTGTATCTTCCTCTCCATCACCCTCTCCCTCACCCTCTCCCTCACCTCCCTTTCTGTGCAATATAGATCCCATCACAATAAACATTGAATTCTGTTGCACATTCTTCTTGCTATAAATCTAACATTATTGCAATCAATAATTTACTATAGTCTTGACTTCAGACTTCTGTTAATCCATTCCGTCAACTTAAACAGCGAACGTGAGGATACGAAAGCTTCAGAAAGTACGGTAGCTCCCGAGCTGCCAGACGTATGTGTGCATGTTTACGTACATGTACGTATGTATTTACCTATATGTGCCATCTGCTGCCACGGCTCTTAAATTTCCGCTTGAGGGATTAATACCGTTCTAGAATCACCTGTGTGTGTGTGTGTGTGTGTGTGTGTGTGTGTGTGTGTGTGTGTGTGTGTGTGTGTGTGTGTGTGTGTGTGTGTGTGTGTGTGTGTGTGTGTACTCGCCTATATGTGGTTTCAGGTGTCGAGTCACACCACCTACAAGAGAGAACTCAAAAACTAAAAAAATGGTTTCTTCGTTGAACACGAAGTGAATGCCTCAGTTTTTATACTATAATTCTGAACGATGTCAGGAGCAAACTGGTGATTTGGCAGCTGCTTCGTGCTCGCCCTGACTGATGCTTTAAATCACGTCTCACCACACTACTTAGGCTTTTTATAACCCTTGCACCTCGTTTTATATATATATATATATATATATATATATATATATATATATATATATATATATATATATATATATATATATATATATATATATATATATATAACGAGGTGCATAGAATATAGGGGGTTTTAGAAGATAATATTAAAACAGCTTCAGGGAGAACCTTGAGTTTTCCCTAAAGTTTATTGTTTTCCCTGAGGATGAGGGTCCCCAGGATAGTTCCAGAGGTGGTGCCTCCCTATATTTTTATATGTCGTGCCGAATAGGTAAAATTGGTCACTTGTACACCTGGAAAATCCGAGAGGGACTAGTACCGAACTTGCACACGAAAAATCACTCACAACGAAAGCAAAAGACTCGGCAGGCGATGCAACATCCCCCCAATGAAAAGCAGGGGTGTCACTAGCACGTTAGGAGACAATACAATAAGTGTCAGGGGCCCGAGACTGTTCAACTGCCTCCCAGCATACATAAGGGTATATTACCAACAGACCCCTGGCAGTCTTCAAGCTGGCACTGGACAAGCACCTAAAGTTGGTACCTGACCAGCCGGGCTGTGGCTCGTACGTTGGATTGCGTGCAGCCAGCAGTAATAGCCTGGTTGATCAGGCTCTGATCCACCATGAGGCCTGGTCACAGACCGGGCCGCGGGGGCGTTGACCCCCGGAACTCTCTCCAGGTAAACTCCAGATAATAAGAACTCATTTAAAATTAAATCCTTTCTAAATTTTTCTCATATATACCCTTAAAGATATATTTTTAAATTTATGTTAACGTAAAACTTAATAATTTTGTACCAAAAGAGCCTTAGAAAACTTACCTAACCTTATAAAAGGCGAAATTTAATTTAGCCTTATCCAACTAAATATATTTTAGATAAGTTTACAATAATTTAATAATAAACAAACACAATGAAACATATTATTTCGTTAGGTCTAGAATGATTTTTGCGAAGTTATTGCATACACAAATTTTCGCTTGCCTTATTCGGCAAGAAGAGTGTTGCTATTTAAGTCAAAATCACAAGTTTTACCTATTCGAATGTTCCTATAACATCAACACTGGTTTGATTTTGTCCTATCTCTGCTTGTCTTTGTCTATATATGTTTTCCTGTCTGCCTGTCTTTCTGTATACCTGTCTGTTTGCCTGTCTAGCTGGTTTTTCTCTCTCCCTCTCCCCTTATTTTGTCAAAGTTTTGTTTGTTACTCTAACAATGGAAGGATACAGGAACAGGAATTGAAAATTCTGTCTCTATAGTTTTTTTCAGTTGCAAAATATTTCATACAACAATAAGTGCCGGTTAAATTCTGGCTTTAGCATGGTGTACCCCAGAACGCGACCCGCCAGTCGATTTGTACCCGGGTCTTTATATATATATATATATATATATATATATATATATATATATATATATATATATATATATATATATATATATATATATAGGAATTAAGTACTTTTCATTTTCACTAGCCTATTTTTTCCTTATTATTCTCAGTTTTCCTCTTTCTCTTACCCTTCCTTCCTCTTTCCAACATCCTACTCTCCTTTTTTCTCTCTCCCTACACTTACCTTTACCTTTCCTACTCTTCTCTTTCCCCTCTTTCTTTTCAGTGACCACTTCTCGGCTGTAGCAATAATATGGCCCATTTCTCCAGCGGGGCGCCCTCAACGTCGACGTGAAGCCATTTTCCTTCCCCTCGGCCTCTTCCCCTCGGCCTCTTCCCCTCGGCCTCTTCCCCTCGGCCTCTCCCCCTCGGCCTCTCCGCCCTCTGATTGTCTATTGGCAACGAACGAACAAAAAATAAAATGTGCACAAAAGACAATGGTTCGTTTTTGGCCTTTTTTTGTGTTCAAAGTTATAGATGAATCCCTGTTAGAGGTAAAAGAAATTTATTGGCACAAAGAGGGAAAAATCTATATCTCACATGAGAGTTTTTGAGTTTTTGCAAAGACTTTTGTAAAAGAATTTTCAGATTTTTCAACCCCCGTCTCCCCCCTTTCAGTCTTTTATGGTATTAGAGCTCGGCCACTTTGGGAACACCTGAAGTGAGGTATATCTATTTTTTTTTTAAAGTTAGCTTTAGCAGTTTTATTGTTACAAACGCTGGGATGTAGATTTATTTTTTTTTTTATTCAAGGTGGGTTTTAAAAGCGTGTTGATGACAATGGTTTTGAAAACCAACGTGTTGATGAATGAGTCAATTGTGCAATCAATTGGGCGAAACTTTCCATCAATAAAGATTCCCAGATGTTGCACAAGTGTGTATTAGTTGTGGAAAAATATTCTTGCTGCAAATGATTGTTTGATATTTCGGTATTATGCAAAATATTACCCTTTTTATATTTTTATGGGGTGATCTGTAATATTTTTATTTTTAATTTCGACTTGTAATATGTGCATTTTCCGAAATTTCATTATATTCAAACACACAACGATAAATTTTGACTTTGAGTTAGATATTTACAAAGAGGTGGAAGGAGAGGTTGAATATTCCAAAGGTTTCAGGGAGAATTCCGAATGTTTTTCTCTAAGATTATATCCATCTACTTCTGGATTTAACGTTTCTTTTTTGATTATAAAAATCCATCTACGTCTCTGGGGTTCAAAGTGAACTGGAGAGTTTTCATTTTTCACTTGGAAAGTGATGTCTGTAATTTAATGCGAACTGTGATTTATTTCTTAGTGTAAACCGATGTTATATATTTTAAGGTCAACTCTGGTATTTATATTTTAAGGTAAACTGTGATGTTTATATTTTAAGGTCAACTCTGGTATTTATATTTTAAGGTAAACTGTGATGTTTATATTTTAAGGTCAACTCTGGTATTTATATTTTAAGGTAAACTGTGATGTTTATATTTTAAGGTCAACTCTGATATTTAATATTTTAGGATAAACACTGATATTTATATTTTAATTCCGAATGTATTATTTATATTTGTTTATATGTTTGTGGGAAGGGCTGGAAAACGAGTACGTGACGACCCAGGGAGGACTCCTTTTCTTATTCAGAATTAAAATATATTTTTCCTGTGATTTTTGACGTTTACAATAAGACGAAATTGGTAACTGAAATTTGGAGTACTCGTCAGCTTTCAACGGAGGTTTGGAGCATTAAACGCAGACAGATAACAGGGAACAACTGGCTGTCTGCATGGGAGTTAATTCCCCATGCTAGCCTCTCCATTTTATTGAAATACACGTTATTGGATACATCTTAGGCCTTCATGGTCCGGTGGTTAGAGTACTACTGTTCTTAGTACTGATCTGTCATGGGTGAGAATCCTACCTTTGCCCAGAGACGTTTTGCAAATTTTGTTACCATGTTTGGGAGCCATTTGCTGAGGATTTTTCATTAAAATTTATCATCAAAGTGGCGAGACAGTGTGTGTAATATGCATACACAAAGGCCTAGAAACAAGGCTCTAAAATATGCATACACAAAGGCCTAGAAACAAGGCTCTGAAAAGGTTAGCAGGAATATATTTGGATTATATATATAATGTACAACGAGCCCTAGAGTTTACTGTGAATGGTGCGAGAAACATAAAATATGTAATGAGCGGCAGTTCTGTGGTCGAAAACGCCTTTTTAGTGAGGTCAGAGAAATTGGCTAAACTGGTTCAAGCTGACAGGAAGACGACAGTAACTCGGATAACCATACGTTACAACTGTAATATGCAGAAGAGCTTCTCTGAATGTACAACACGTCGAACTTTGAAGTGGATGGGTTACAGCAGTAGAAAACCACACCGAGTTCCACTCCTGTCAGTTAAGAAATTTGGGTTACACTGGGCACAGGTCTGACGAATCACGATTTCTGCTGTGATATACAGATGGTAATGTCAAAACTTAAAGTAAACCACTGGAATGTAGTGGAACGGAAGAGTCGCAGCATGGATGTGCAGCAGACAAATTTGCAGCTATTGTGTGATGTTGTTATGCCAACATGGACCAGGATCTCTAAGGAATGTTTCCATCACCTTGTTGAATCCACGCCATGAAAAATTTAGCCTGTTCTGAGGGCAAAGGGGGACCCTATCTAGTGCTAAGTGTCCTCTTAGTGTAAATACATGGTATATATTGTTATTGCTTTATGTGTTACAAGTGAATTTATGTCCTCAGAATATATTGTAACAAATTTCCGTTATTCTGAACTTTTTTTTTTTTTTAGGTTAGAATTGTATACTTGGTGTCGATCTGCATATCTGGCATCGACATGTATATCTTTCTCACTAGTGTGTTTAAGTGGTTCTTCTGAGAAATAGCGAGTGGAGGGAGGGGGACGTGATTCCCTGTCATCAACACGTTGAGTGGCGATCACTGGTGTATACCGGCGAGCCTGGCATGCCCACGGCATCAGATATCACTCGCCAGAGATACCACTTCGGACTTGTTATGCTGGTCGTTTAGCGCACCCCTAATCATTTCTTGCGTAGGTTTTTGGCTGCCAGATGATGAAAGGATTTCTATCATGGAGATCATTTCTTGCCAAATCACCCAGGTACAAATCATACCGTTGATTCGCTTACTAGAGTGAACCATTTACTGTATAATACATCGAATTTTGATTCAGATCATCATTAAGGCCTCTTCTTGTTCATAAAATAGCGAATGATATATCGGAATTTGTCCATTTATTAGGGTTACAATTTTAGGCTTTTCGAGAAATAGATGAAGTATTGGTTTTGATCAAATGTGAAGTTACATCTATTCTGGTCAGCTCTTTTTAAGGACCTTAATTATTTTAATATTATTACTGAAGTAGTATATCGTGCAAGATGATGATGTTTCTCTTCGTGTAGTTGTTCATAATGTTGTAGTTTTATTGTTGTTGTTGTTCATATTGTTATTGATATTACTCATTACTGTCCTAACTAAAAGCTCTCTTGAGTACTTAGTTTAAATAACAGAGTACAAAGTTTGCTACGGTCAAGTTGCAGCTCAATTTAGAAGCTAAGAGCTGTTGTCTTACCTCTGCTCATTTTACAAGCTAAGAGTTGTCTTAAAGCTACGAGATGTCTTAAATCAGCTAAATTCACAAGCAAAGAGCTGTTCTGCCTCATCTCATTTTACAAGCATCGTTGTACAGAGGTTTATGATAAGACTACGCTATAAGGCTGAACTTACCTGCGCTGGCCTTCAGGCGATCGTGAATTAAACGTAAGAATCGTGTCTTAGGGAGGGTGGGAGGGAGCGAGGGAGAGAAGAAAAGGGGGAGCAGAAGAGGGAGAATGCGTGAGAAGAGGATTATGATCATTTCTGGGGAGAGAGGGAATGTTAACGCTTCCTAGGAAGGAAGGGAGAAAGAGATGGAGTAAGGGATAAAAGAACGGAAAGATTGTGGTATTTTATTAGGGAAAAGGGAGAATAAGGGAGAGAAGGATGCTGGGGACATTACACAGTGGACGGTGATAGGGAGGAAAACAAATGGGGATGTTTCTGAGGAAGATAAGGTGAAAGGGAGGGAGGAAGGGAGTAAAGGAAGGGAAGGTGAACTTTGCCAGTTCACGTTGTCATGTTTGACTGACAGATGAATTGGCTGGATTAAGTGACTGATTTAACTGACTCGTTGACAGATTTATTTTTGTCACGACGGAATTATATTTATTAAACAGTGAGACACCTTCGTGTAGCTACCATGTGTGTAATATATAGGGTGTGACCCTACTCGTATAGGATGTGGCCCTACTCATATTGGGTGTGACCCTACTCATATAGGATGTGGCCCTACTCATATAGGGTGTGACCCTACTCATATAGGATGTGGCCCTACTCATATAGGATGTGACCCTACTCATATAGGATGTGACCCTACTCATATAGGATGTGGCCCTACTCATATAGGATGTGGCCCTACTCATATAGGGTGTGACCCTACTCATATAGGATGTGGCCCTACTCATATAGGATGTGGCCCTACTCATATAGGATGTGGCCCTACTCATATAGGGTGTGGCCCTACTCATATAGGGTGTGACCCTACTCATATATTATGTGGCCCTACTCATATAGGGTGTGACCCTACTCATATAGTATGTGGCCCTACTCATATAGGGTGTGACCCTACTCATATAGGATGTGGCCCTACTCATATAGGGTGTGACCCTACTCACATAATATCAGGTCACATCTTAGGGTGTGACCTAATATTAGGTCACGCCTCATATAGGGTGTGACCTAATAAATCTGATGGGCATTAATTGCTTAGGGTAAGCCAGAAAAAAAGCCTGGGTTAAATGAGAAAAATCTCCACGAAGCGAGTCATGTAACACTGTCAGGAGGTATTCTGCTGTTTTTCCTTACAAATAAAACACCAGCCAAAGAGCGAATGAGGGAGGGAAGGAAGCAGGAAGTAAAGGGAGAGGATCAAAAAAGGGAAGGGAGAGACAATCTTGTAGATGGACACGTGAGCCCTTCAAAGGACGGGAACTAGAATTTACAGTAAATAAACCTGAGAGAGAGGGAGAAGGCAGGTAGTAGTAGTAGTAGCAGCAGTAGTAGTAGTAGCAACAGCAACAGCAGTAGCTACATGCCTTTCATAACTGCTAACAGACGGGGTGTGTGTATGTGTGTGTGTGTGTGTGTGTTCAGCTATTTGTACTAGCATATTTTTGGTTGTAGAGGTTAAATCACAGCTCTTGGCTTCGCCTCTTTGCTGGTCGCTTCTAGGTTCACACACTCCCTGCTCCATTAACTTTATCGTACCTCTTCTTAAAGCTATGTATGGATCCTGCCTCCACTACATCACTTCCTGACAACTCTGTGACTGAAGAAGTTGTGACCCCTTGTTGCTGTGTCCCATCTCTGAAACATCCTGTCTCTATCCACCCTGTCAATTCTCAGTGTTTTATATGTCGTTATCATGTCCCTTCTATCCCTCCTGTACTCCAGTGTCGTCAGGTTGATTTCCCTGAACCTATCCTCGCAGGACTTGCCCCTTAGCTCCGGGACTAGTCTTGCTGCAAACCTTTGCACTTTCCACGCGCTCTAATTTCTTGACGTGCTTGACCAGGTGGGGGTTCCATACTGGTGCTACATACTCCAATATGGACCTAACATACACGGTGTACAGAGTTTTGAATGATTCCTAACTCAGATGTCCAAAGGCTGTTCTTAGGTGTGTGCGTGCGTGCGTGTGCGTTCGCGTGTATGCACGTGCGTGTGCATGCACGCGCGTGCTTCGATCTCAAGTCTGTTAAAGAGGGGTCTAACAGAAGGTAATAAGACTTCACATAACAGAACTAGCAAAGCAATTACTGACTTAATTGCTTTGAGTGTTTGATCATCTCGTTTAAATAATGACTGGTGATTAATTAGTGTGGCATTTGTGGGGTCATCAGTTAATTACAAAGTTCTTAACATCTGTTTCCCAGACATCATTTATGTGTATTAATATGCTTGAGTCCTCTGAAATACGCGTAAATTATTTGTAAAGTTTATGATAAATTCGTGTATAACCTATGTTTATCACGTATATCAATTATCTGTGATTAATATTCTGGGATTTTTGCAATATATATATATATATATATATATATATATATATATATATATATATATATATATATATATATATATATATATATATATTATATATAAATAATTTGTCAACCCCGAGAAAATAATTGGTTTAATAAGTCTCGTTGGTAGCTATAACTGAGTTATATTGCACTTGGGAGTATGTTATTGAAGAGACATCATACGAAAATCAGATTTTCCATTCCATGGAGAAGTTGTTTAAGATTTGAAGGTGTGTGTGTGTGTGTGTGTGTGTGTGTGTGTGTGTGTGTGTGTGTGTGTGTGTGTGTGTGTGTGTGTGTGTGTGTGTGTGTCCTATTTTTGAGATGGTGAGTACAGTGGATCAGGACATGATCTTGGGATTTTAGTTTTAGGTGAGTTGAGACGTATGGTCAACTCTTCATACATCCGGTATTTCTGTTCACTCTGCAGTAAAAGGATGCTTGGGTGTTAGTCGGTTGTTGTGGGTCACAGCTTTGGTATGAGCTGAGGTAGGATATCAGCTCGTAACCTGTAAATTCAGGAGTTATAATAACGAAAGATTGAGTTGGTAACCTTAAACAGGACGGGTTTACAGCACATGATGCTACTTCATTCAGTACCTGAACTGACAACACGTTCAATATATTTTACAAAATGATCAGAACTTTTATACTCGTTATATGACCACTGCTGTTGAATAGTAATCCAAAATTGATACAGATGTACAGAAGGGAGTGACTAAATTTAAAAAAAAAAAATAAGAAAGAAGGATGCGAGGGAAGCTAAAGTTATCAGACGAGGTTGACTACGCGAATAAGGTGAAAATTATGAACGATTTTTCTCAGTGCATTTTACAAAGGTTTGGAAGAGGTCTTGGCTACTTACAACAGCGTCAGAGTAAAGGAATATTAAGTAAAGTGATGCGAAAAGTATTATATATCAGTGTTCTACTGGACTAATTTAAATAAGTGTTTTTGTTTTAAGTATCTTCTGTATTGAACGTGGTTGGGGAAGGTTGAGAAGCAACCAAGAGGAACGCCAGTGACGAGAAACAAATTCGTAGATAAGGAGGCAAATTTATGCCAGCCAAGTCCCCGGACCCAGATGGTCGTAAAATGCTGCAAGAGGAAGAATAGTGTACATCCCTACCCACATTTTCCCTTCCCTCTTTCCTCCTTTCCCTCTTCCTATCCCCCTTCTCCCCCTTCCCTAAGTAAACATGATAAATTTCCGGGGGTCGTGCTTGATACACCCCCTTCCTGTCTGATAATTTTCCCCCTCCCGTTAGTTGCAACACCTCTAACTGCCTAACTCCTGGAGAATCACTGGCAACAGTGTAAAAGTCCTAAGACTAATATTTTTTCATTATCTAGTTGCTTATTTTGCATAGTTCGGATCTGTTGTTTGCAACTGTCATGCTTTTATCATTAAATATAGAAAATCGGGCACTGATTTACCTTAAAATTTATTAATTTACTGGAAAACCTATTTTCATAAAGTTATATATATATATATATATATATATATATATATATATATATATATATATATATATATATATATATATATATATATATATATATAATATACAGGCTGCGAGTGCACATCACTCCGGGGACTTCCTCCAAACAGTTCCCATATCGGCAATGGGAACGCGACTCGACCCTAAGACCCTCCGTATTGCAGTGGCTCTGCGCCTTGCTGCCCCAATTCACACAGAATATAAGTGTATTTGCGGCGAAGCACAAGCAGACCAATACGGTCTACATGGTCTTAACTGTTCCAAAACCAAGGGCTGGCATGCAAGACACAATGAGGTCAACGACATCATAGATCCCTTGCTAAAGCTGGATGCCCAGGCAAGAGGGAGCCCCGATCACTAGCAGTCAACAATACCCACAACCCAGCAAGCCGCCCCGACGGGGTCACCATCGGGATCTTTAATACATTGTACCATTGTATTCGTGTTTGTGTTTTCTGTAAATGTATTCTGTTTATTAATAAATTTTCCAATAGAACATAAAATATAGGGGGTGGTAGGAGAAGACAATATTCAATCTTGAGTTTTCCCTGCGGTACGTTTGTCTTCTCTGAGGATGACGATCCCCAGTCCAGCTATATTCCCTATATTAATTTAATATATATATATATATATATATATATATATATATATATATATATATATATATATATATATATATATATATATAACTCTCAGCCGGATTGCGGAGTAGAATAGATTTTTAAAAACTCATCAAAGGTATCTCTCAGGTATCTCTCAGGTATACACACTGGAAGTATATTTCTATCTCTATTTTAGGAATTAATTTATCCTTGACTGAAGGTAAACAGGTTACACGTAGCCCTTAATGACCCTCGTGTAAGCGAAACTTTAGAATCCAATTAAGCTCTTTATAGAGCTTTAGCATGGCTTTACCAAGCCGTACTAAAGCTTTATAAAGATCGAAACGTTCCCCCAAATAAAAACGTATTCTCCAGCCAGGATGCAGCACTATATGACCCTGGTGGGTCTAGCGCTTAGTTTTGATTATAATCCAGTCAGGTAAATATTGTCAATTTAAAAGTTCCAAAAAAACAGTTTTTACCAATAATTAGCAGAATATAAATTATTTAAACAGGTATTGATGGATAATGAAGATCATTATATAGGTTTTGAAATTACTAATAACGAATGAAGAATTATCATTTCTCATTATAGTAATAATGTGAATATTTATATTGATAATAGATAATTATTATTTTTAATTAATATTATTAAATGGAACCAAATGTGAAATTATATTTAGATTTTATTATTATTATTATTATTATTATTATTATTATCTGGGAACGCTAAACACATGGGAGTTATTAGATAACATTTCGCCCTACACAGCGAAATGTCATCTAAATAATTACATTATGAAATAACATTTGAACTCTTAAAATATAACTTCCTCTTCAGTGCGTATAAAAGTAATTCTTTCCCCTTTCTCCTCCTTGTCCATCCCCTTCAAAAGGTAACCAAGAAAAAAGGCCGAGCCAAAGTTATATTTCAGGCCATATGCTTCTGAGGATGCAAGCTTTAAAAGTAATTGTTAAAGCATATTGCTAGCAATTCATCCCGTGGAAAATATGAGGCAGTTTGCACAGTGGCCGCTGCAATTTGGCACATGCATGGAGGGAGAGGGGGAGAGAGGGAAGGAAGGAAGGGAGAAAAGGAAGGAAGGAGGAAAAGGTAAAGAGAACAAGGCTTGGTAGTAACGTAGGTAGAGATGTGTGGAAAAGCAGAGAGGAAGAGAGGATGATGATTAGGGAGGGAGATAGTGATGGGAGGAGTGAAGTAGGGATGGGGGAGAGATGGGGATAAATATAGGGGCTGAAATAGGGAAAAAAATGTTTTCATAAGGGAATTGTTTTTACTAAGCAGGAAGAACAGTAAATGGAACTGCAGGATATGATGGAAAAGAGAAGAAACAGAGATGAAGGTGAGGTGGGAGAGAGTGGAGGGAGGGAGAAATTTCTGGAGAGATGGAAGCATAGGTGGAGCGAGAGAAGGACGATAGATCGGAAGGAAAGAGAAGAAAAATGGAAACTGAAGGGAAAGGGGAAGTGGAAAGAAAGTGGGGAGGAAGAAGGGGAGGAAAAAGGGCAAGTAGAGGGGAAATAAGTATAGAGGGAGAGGAGGGGAAGGAAAGGGGGAGAGTAGGGTTGATTACACACTCTTGGCACCAAGAATTTACGAGGCTGGAAGCTGCCTGGAGTTTACCTGGAGTTTACCTGGAGAGAGTTTCGGGGGTCAACGCCCCCGCGGCCCGGTCTGTGACCAGGCCTCCTGGTGGATCAGCGCCTGATCAACCAGGCTGTTGCTGCTGGCTGCACGCAAACCAACGTACGAGCCACAGCCCGGCTGATCAGGAACTGACTTTAGGTGCTTGTCCAGTGCCAGCTTGAAGACTGCCAGGGGTCTGTTGGTAATCCCCCTTATGTGTGCTGGGAGGCAGTTGAACAGTCTCGGGCCCCTGACACTTATTGTATGGTCTCTTAACGTGCTAGTGACACCCCTGCTTTTCATTGGGGGGATGGTGCATCGTCTGCCAAGTCTTTTGCTGCTGCAGAATAGATAGATAGACTAACACTGGATAATGTAAGTAATTATAGTTTAGATAGGAAAATCTTTTTGCCAAACCTTTCGAAACTGCAACTTCAGACTCAGAGTTTATCTTCAGCAATAACTTGTCAAAATTTGTGGTGTTGCTGTGGGGTCACCTCTTGGCCCAGTCTGTGCAAATGTTTCTCTTTTGTTATGATCATATATAAGTGGATAATTGTCTACTAGCCTTCAAACCCTTGTATTATCGCAGATATATGGATGACTTTTATTTATTTTTTTTTTTAATTTTTAGGGATAGATCTAGTGTAAGTGAATCTGTAATGTTTCTCGACATGTTAACAACAAATTTACATGTGAAGTTTAAAATTAAAATTACATTTGTATTTCTTGACTGTGTGTGTGTGTGTGTGTGTGTGTGTGTGTGTGTGTGTGTGTGTGTGTGTGTGTGTGTGTGTCGTGCCGAATAGGTAAAATTGATCAGTTAGCAAGAACTCGTTTAAAATTAAGTCCTTTCTAAAATTTTCTCTTGTACATTTAAAGATATTTTTTTTCATATATGTTAATGTAAAAATTAATAATTTTGTACCAAAAGAACCTTAGAAAACTTACCTAACCTTATTATAACAAGCGAAATTTAATTTAGCCTAATCCAACTAAATATATTTTAGATAAGTTTACAATAATTTAATTAACTCAATGAAATATATATTTTTCGTTAGGTTCAGAATGATTTTTGCGAAATTATTGCACACACAAATTATCGCTTGCTTTACTCGGCAAGAAGATCGTTGCTATTTAAGCCAAAATCATAAGTTTTACCTATTCGGCACAACATTATGTGTGTGTGTGTGTATACACATACTATATATATATATAACACACCTTGGTGTATATATACCGAGAAAGATATAATTATCGATTAATATAATACCTAGATAATTAATGGCAATTCAAGGATGTGTTCTTGTTTAGATATTTTGAATTCCTAATGTTTGGATTCAATTTTCTTATTACCTAAGCTTACTAAGCAAACTGATTTAGTATTTTGAATCTTTCATCGTAGAGTTCAACTTTTAGTGAGAGAGGGCGTAGAATTTCTGGTATTCTACGTCGCTTTAGTGACTAGTTTGGAGGTTGATCTCCTAGATTAGCTTTTAATGGAGTTTGAGAGGCAGTCAATGAGTGTCCAGGGAGCCCCACATGGGATTATACTTACTACTTTACGGTGGAATTGGTGCTTCAACGACCCAATAAACCACATCTGTGAGTTGCACGAGTTTATAAATAAGAGGTGGGGGCAGGAGTTAGGAATCTCCCCCTGCCAGCTGAACTAGGTTAGTACAGCTTGAGTACACATCCCAGTGGAAATAAGTCACACTCATTTTTTTTTTTTGGTTATCCTAGGTAATTTACACTGATGATTATACTTATGTGTACCTGTGCCTAAATACACTGTGCCTCTGTTTCCCATCTACTCTTGATATGAAGGTAAACAAAATCTCGATTCAGAGTCGCTTCAGGACGGGTACACATGAGAATGGAAATAAATCACTCTGATTTTTTTTTTTTGGTTATCCTAGGTAATTTACACTGTATAAGAATAATTGTACTTGTGTTTATCTGTGCCTAAATAAACTTACACTGTGCCTCTGTTCTCTGTTTCTCATTTAGTCTCGTCATGAAGATTAAAAAAAAAATCTCGTTCCAGCTTCGCTTTATAACGAGGCTTGTTGAGGTGGTAATAGAGGCCTATGCTGACGTTTATTTGCTGCACGGCCTACTTTAGTCCGTCATGTTATGTGATAATCTAGACCTACGTCGTGTCAGGGTCGTTATTTCCTCCAATTATATGATCCTCAACTCTCTCGCGTCATGGTCGTACATCGTTCCCTT
>NC_091348.1:17622861-17627861 GCF_038502225.1 Cherax quadricarinatus
GGCACCTAGCAAACCTAAGAACAGCATTCCGACATGTTAATAAGGAATCGTTCAAGACCCTGTACAATGTGTACGTTAGGCCCATATTGGAGTATGCGGCACCAGTTTGGAACCCACACCTAGCCAAGCACGTAAGGAATTAGAGAAAGTGCAAATGTTTGCAACAAGAATAGTACCGGAGCTAAGGGGTATGTCCTACTAGGAGAGGTTAAGGGAAATCGACCTGACGACACTGGAGAACAGGAGAGATAGGGAGAACATGATAACATACACAATACAGAGAGGAATCGACAAGGTGGGCAGAGACAGGGATGTTATGAAGTATTTCTTCAGTCAGAGTAATCAGGAAGTGGAACAATTTAGGAAGCGATGTAGTGGAGGCAGGATCCATACATAGCTTCAAGAAGAGGTATGATGAAGCTCATGGAGCAGGAAGAGTGACCCAGTAGCGGCCAGTGAAAAGCAGGGGCCAGGAGCTGTGAATCGACCCCTGTGAGTACACACACACACACACACACACACACACACACACAATGAAATCTAGTGTAGCTGGAGAAGAGCTCTCTCTCGCGCGCGACCCCACTGGCTTAGAGCAATAACCTGGTTAATCAACAAGAAAATCTAGATTCAGGCTGGAGTTCTAAGGAAATAGCCATTCTAGCAGCAGATGACACACAAGTTGAAGATAAATAACCAAATATTCTTCAGCTAACCCCTTTTGGAGCCTAGTTCCCAGGCCTATTCTGTATCCATATGTTCCTGCGCTACCCTCCTCAGGATGGATATGTTCCTGCGCTACCCTCCACAGGATGGATATGTTCCTGCGCTACCCTCCACAGGATGGATATGTTCCTGCGCTATCCTTCACAGGATGGATATGTTCCTGCGCTACCCTCCACAGGATGGATATGTTCCTGCGCTGTCCTTCACAGGATGGATATGTTCCTGCGCTACCCTCCACAGGATGGATATGTTCCTGCGCTATCCTCCACAGGATGGATATGTTCCTGCGCTACCCTCCACAGGATGGATATGTCGTTCGCAGTAAATTTGGTGTCCTTTCGAAAAAAAAAAAAATATATTTATTCTCTCTGTCCTAGAGTGCGTCTTAGGAAACTCTAGGTATTAATCTTGTCGGTTTTCGGGTTGATTTTGGAAGCGATTGGCGAAAGAAATAATGGAACTGGATAACTAAGTAGATACAAATTCATGGGGTATGAAAATAACAAGATGAACGGAGCTATTAACTGTCTCTTAAAGTTGTCTGCTGGAGCATTTATCTGCTTTGACGGGTTCGCTTCTAGGTCCAGTCTGCTGGAGGATTTTAAGATATAAATAGCAAGAGATTCTGTGTATATGGTAAACTCTGGGCTTTCTGTTTAGCAGTACTGAAAATGTACCCAGAGAGCAGGGATAACTCAGTATTTTTTAAACTTGGTGCTGCTGCTGCTGCTAGTGCTGCTGCTAGTGCTGCTGCTGCTGCTAGTACTGCTGCTGCTGCTAGTGCTGCTGCTAGTACTGCTGCTGCTGCTGCTAGTACTGCTGCTGCTAGTACTGCTGCTGCTGTTGCTAGTACTGCTGCTGCTGCTGCTAGTACTGCTGCTGCTAGTACTGCTGCTGCTAGTACTGCTGCTGCTGCTAGTACTGCTGCTGCTGCTAGTACTGTCTGCTGCTACTAGTACTATTACTGCTACCAGTACTGTTGTTTCTAGGGCTGCTACAGTACTATTGCTCCTGTTACTACTACTACTACTATAACAATATTTACTACTGCTATAACTAACAATTTGACCCCTGTTCTAATTTTCTCCTTCCTTACGTGTTATATACAAGAAATAACATTAGAATTACTTCTGAGTAATACTGAGAAATATCTAGGCAGCACAAGACTCCCTCACAATTTAGCTGAAGGAAGGAAGGTAATTAGTTTAAAGCTATATCCTGGAAATATTTCTCGAGTTTCAGGGGAGAAAGATTATTAACTTAGGACGGTATCCTCGAAGACTTTGAAGATCAGTAATCTAAAGGTAAATTTACAGTTGTACTGTTACGATTTCGTGAGTTTTGCTGCAGTAATATAGTTCGTCTGTCTTTTGTATTCTCATCGTAGTCTCGCATTTACAACATACTTAGGTTTTCTGTTACTTATCAGTTTTTAAATGAGTTCATTGTTGGCACTAATTGTTTTCTTAATTGTTTTGTTATACCGGCTGGAATGGCTTTTTGTTATCCTGGCTGGATTGGCTTTTGGTTATACTGGCTGGAATGGCTTTTTGTTATTCTGGCTGGAACGATTTTTGTTACGGCTGAAATGGCTTTTTGTTATCCTGGCTGTAATGGCTTTGTTATCCTGGCTATAATGGCTTTTTGTTATCGAAAATTAAAGTTGCTGTGCTCTAAGTGGAATTGTTTGGCTATCCAGAGTTTGGATATTGTTCTGTTATCCTGGATGGAACTGCGTTTGCTATCCAGGGTGGAATTTTATTTACTATCTAGGGTGGAACTGATCTCTTGGCCCTGATTGGAATTGTTCTTCTATCATGGCTGGAATTGTTTTGCTATCATGGCTGGAATTGTTTTGCTATCATGGCTGGAATTTTTCTTCTGTCGTGGCTGGAAAAATCAACACTGGAAATATCCAGTGTTGATTTTTTTTTGTCCGTTCTGTTTTTTTCTTTTTTTTTTTTTTCTTGGGTCAACAATTTTACGCGAAACTGAAGATGGTATCGTGGATGACCCGGTCCAGGACCAGGTTTCCCTGTTGACAGTATGACCAGCTAGGCTGTTGCTGCTGCTGTATTTCATAACGGTATACCACACTTTTCCTCCAACGAGTTTACCCCTAAAACTTTCATCCAGTTTACAATACTAATATCTCAAGAAATTTGACCAAAGTTTCCCACTTTGTAGTTTCAGACTCTCATAATACGTTTTTTTTTTATATCAAAGTTTATTTTTATTGTAAATTGGATGAGGATATCGCCTCTATTGCAAAAAATTACAGCGGCCTCGCTTAAATGAATTAGAGGCTGCGACGTGATATCCTCTTACAAGAGGCGGCTGAGGAGTGACTGGTAATTAGGTTTGATTTCCATAAAGAAAGAAGCTAGTTTTAAATTTGGGGAATAAAGAGTTGTTCAGTAGCATCCAGGTTCCTCACTCGATGTCGCACTTAAGTATTAATGTATCTGCCAGCTGGGAGATATCTGTTGTGTTGTTGTAGCGGTGACTGTTTTGGTGTCAGGGTTTTGCAGAAATGTACCGAGAGAAGGTGTGTATAATCAAGGGAAGCGCGCTAAGCCAGTTATACAGCGCCTGGGGATGTAGAGCATTCAGGAGAAACAATTCGGGGAACTGGAGCACAGATCCAATTCCCTAAATCAAGAGCCCCTCACCAACATCAAGGAACCTTCCTTGAGGGGTGAGAGAGAGAGAGAGAGAGGGAGAGAGTACTTGTAATATTACTGAACACTTGTAGGTCACTATATTCTTACAACATTAAAAATATATATGCAACACCTGTAATAAAAAAAATCAATTTAAACCATTAATTAAAGCGAATGAGAGAGAGAGAGAATTTGGATGTAATTTTTAATCAGTATTTAATTGCTTATAATTTTCTTCTGGTCAGTCACTAATAAGTGTTTAAATTATTTTTTATTATGGTTTACTTCATAAAAAAATCGAAATCCTCAGCCTCCCAGATCCCCGGATCTCTCAATATCGTGTTAAACCACAAATCCTCAGCCTCCCAGATCCCTGGATCTCTCAATATCGTGTTAAACCACAAATCCTCAGCCTCCCAGATCCCTGGATCTCTCAATATCGTGTTAAACCACAAATCCTCAGCCTCCCAGAATTGTGTTACAGGATGAAGCTACCAGAAAAGATAAGCCTCGTCATCACCGTTAAATTTGCAGAACAAAAATTCTCGCATAAGCACCAGACTCTGTAATTATTTTCATTATTTTGTTAAGGTCTTGGCACTAGGCTGCTTTGATTGTGGTTCAACGTTCTACACTTTGGTTCTGGCGTTTGATGGATGAGCTGGATGCTGTTTGATTCTGGTCTTTGATGGATGACCTGGATACTACTTAATTCTGGTCTTTGGTGGATGTGCTGGATGCTATGACGAGTGTGGTGTTATGTTGCTGATGGTATGCAGTACCGATAAGCTGATAAATAAGACGCATTTTCAGCACTTGGTTATCTTTATTGCCGAAACGTTTCGCCTGTGCAAGAGGCTTTCCTCAGTCTGATAAAGGTGAAGGCAGCAACACTGGAAGCTATAGAAGTAGGATTGACGTGATCAGTCGTCATTCCTGGTGGAAGGTGGTCAGTCCCTCGTCCTCACAGCAAGGGTAAGTGACTGATCACGTCAATACTACTACTGCTGCTTATAGTGCTGCATTTGCCTGTATCCGACTGAAGAAACCTGTTGTACAGGCGAAACGTTTCGACAATTAAGAAACTCGAGTATGATGTCATATGCAAGTCCTTTGGCGACTTACAGGGCAACTTTGGCAGTTGGGATAGATGATAACTATTCAATGAATAGGGAATTGATGTGAAGGTCTCTTTTCTTGCAGTCTTTGATGGGGAAGGAAGGTAAGTGTAGCGGGGTTGATGGCTTCATGTTAATACAGCTGGAGCGTTCCTCGTTAAGAAGCATGGAAAGCCTTTATTCGATTACATTCCGGTCTTTTTCCGGTCCCTCTGTCGGTTAAGATTCCTCAGGAAACAGGACAATTGTTTCCTGACGCGGGTCTTAGTAGACGACTTGCCTCGGGAGCTTCTGGTCACATAGCAGAGGCCTCCACTGGCTTACCGGTCCACCCCTTTAATAATTGATATCTTATCCCTTCTTATGTGAGCGAAACGTTGTTAAACGAAGCCTCATTAAATCACGTAGACCGAAGCCAATAAATTTGTCAATAATCGCCAAAGACTTTCTAGCTCTTCTTTTATAAGTCATAATTCTGGTCTTCGAGGTCACAGCT
>NC_091348.1:17642861-17675361 GCF_038502225.1 Cherax quadricarinatus
GAAAAACCGTCTGGTTGATAAATGAGATACGTTCAATCGTTTCCCAAATAAAAACAGCTGAATGTTGCACAAGTGTCTCATCCAACTAGTGGTAGTGATAATGGTAGTAGTAGTAATAGTTATAGCAGTACAAAAGAAATGACTATTAAGATATTGATCAGTTTTCCCCATGATATTCACTTAACAGAGCAGATCTGATTAAAAATTAGTATAATTAGAGTGTTTCTACACAACATAACATCAGTTTGGCTTATAAAGTTCCCAGTGGGAAGAAACATGTAGGAACATCTGCTTCTTTACTACGAGTATATTCCTAATATCATGGTTATACCCATGTGGATGCCCTAAAGACGTATGGGCTATACTGTGTCTGTAAGGAGGGTTAGTAATCTAAGTGTGGGAGGAGGTTAAATTCACTTCCTCTGATCAGCACCATGAGGACGCCCTGCCATACCTGAAGGAGGTGAGTGTGAATGGGTCATGTGGTGGGCGGTGGGCAGGTGGTGTGCGGGCGGGGGCTGGCGATGGGCTGCGGTAACAGGTGGCAGGCAGGCAGGTAGGTAGCGACACAGGTAAGCCAAGCGCGTGGCTGTCAGTACCCCGAGGCTAGCGGGAGGCAGGAAGTGTGGAGGGACTGGCTGTGGAGGGTGCTGACGCGTGCTGCAATGTAAGGAGGAAGAGGAGGGAGGAGAAGAGAAGATAAGCAGGAGAAGAGAGGAGGGGCATAAGACGTACTCTGGAGTAAGTTAAAAAATACATAAAAGAATATATCTTACTGTGGACGCTGTTAGTATCGCGAGAGTGACCAAATAAGTCTGAGTTCTTCTTTATCTGCGTACATAGTTGAGGCGGAAGAGAGGAGTTAAGAAGAAAGGGGCTAAATGGTGGGACAGAAAAGAAAAGTGACGAACATAGATGAATTTAGAGAAAAGACGTAAGACGGGAAATGAAAGTGCCGAAGCTTACATATTTTTTTTTATTAATGTGTATTTGTAGTTCTGTGAGAACTTTTGCTTGTAGCGTTTCTTCTCAATACTAAGTTATAAATATAGATTTTAAATATTTCTAGACGCTATAGCACGTACTTTAGATGCTAGCAGAGACGTAATCAGTTTTTATAAGGGCTTCTGTGATTGTCATTTTGTGCGTGGTATTGGGTTAAGTATTTTTAGTCTGTGTTCACTGCACTTTTCTCAACGCTGAAACTGGTCTAGCTGGAAGTCTCAGGATTGTCTCCAGCTCCTACGCATACTGATTAATGGAAACCACATAACGGGTGGGGTTTGAACCCATGGCCAGTACGTAAGCCTCTGGGCCAGCTGGCTACAATAAGATTCGTTCAACTGGAGTTTCAAGATGCACGCTCCATGGGTTCTAACTTTTCCTGTTTCGTGATTTGTATACAACGGTGTTATTACGATTTCGTGAGTCATTCTGGTTGTCTTCTCCCTTTCTATTACGTGCTCCTGCTGTCCTTTCTAGTGGTTATTTATTGCCTTTTCCTGCTCCAGTGACTGTCTGCTTCAACTGTCGGATTGACCAAGGTTGAAACAGGTCCTATTAGGCGAGCGTTGAAGGTAGAATAACTCTCGAAAGGAGGTAAGAGGTCATATATTGGCCTCTACCTCCTCACTTTCATGTCCTCTCCACGTCCTTACGTTGGGAGGGACAGGAACTGTGTGGTGGTTCGTGTAGTGTTAACCTACCTTACACTCGTTGAGCCGTAAGTATGTTTGATAAAGAATTTCTTAGCATTCATGTTTTAGCGGACGAGGGATCGAGCCTCCACGACTCATTATATCCACCTGTGTTCTTTTTCCGGTGTGGGTCATTCGCCACCCAGTCTATTTCTCCCAAAACGAAGTCTGGGACAGGGAAATTTGCACTCTCTCAGGACCATTGAGTTGTGAATCGATTGCGTGCACTGTTACATGTGTGTGCGTGTGTGTGTGTACTTAGCTATTGGTGGTTGTAGGGGTCGATTCGTAGCTCCTAGTCCCGACTTTGATTTTCGTTACTAGGTCCACTCTGCCCCTGCTCCAAGAGCTTTATCGTACCTGTGTTTGTGTGTGTGTACTCACCTAGTTGTGGTTGCAGGGGTAGAGTCACAGCTCCTGGCCCCGCCTCTTCACTGGCCGCTACTGGGTCACTCTGCACCATGAACTTTATCATCCCTCTTCTTAAAGCTATGAATGGATCCTTTGTGTAAGTGTGTGCGCGCTTAGATGCATTTCTAAGTGAAAATTTATTAATAAAAGGTCAACACTAAAAATATCGCCAAAATCCACAGTTTCACTATCTTTATCCTCTCAGTATAACAAAAGCATTTTAAAAAGAACATATGGAAAGCGTAAAAAATAGTTACCAGATGTCAGTATGCAAGACGTGATCAGGAGTCGATATATACATAACGGAACCGTCGTGTGTCAAGCGTCCTGAATATAGTCAGGCTGGCGGCCCCAAATTGACATCTTGGCATCGACTGCTGTTTTTTTGGGGAAGCTTTAAGAAAAACGGGCCGTTTGTTTAAGCGGCTGGGAGTGAGGGGAAATGGAGGGGAAGAAGTAGAAGGGAGGGGTGAGGGGATGGAGGAAGGGAGATGAGAGTGGAGGGAGTGAAGGGATGGATAAGGGATGGAGAGAGGAGGAGGAGGAAGTAGGTCAGAGAATGAGAAAGGAAATGGGATTAAAGTTAGGAATTAGAGATGGAAAAAGAATGACTGAGGTGGAGTGGATGAGGAAGGAGGGAGAAACCCAGGTGAAGGAGGAATGAAGAAAACGAAGGTGTAGAGAGAGAGAGAGAGAGAGAGAGAGAGAGAGAGAGAGAGAGAGAGAGAGAGAGAGAGAAAGAGAGAGGGCAAATATACCTTAAATAGATCGATTAAACACTCATCCTTCCAGGAGGGAAGAGATCTTTCTTCCCCTTTCGTCCCCTCACTCCTCCCCTTATTCCTCACTTTTCTCATCTCGCCTTTCCTCCCCTCACTTATCCTACGTCTCCTCTCTCTTCTTCCCTTTCGTTCCTATCCTTCCTTTACCTCTCCTCCCTCCCGTCTCTTGTTTCCTCCTCTTCAACTCGCAATCCTCGACACTCATGTCTCCCCTCTTTTCTTATTACTGTCTTCTCTTTACCTTTCATTTCTCTTTTTTTTCTCTTTCTCTGTTGTCTCTTTCTCCCCTATCCTTTCATCCCTGTCCAGCACACCCTCGAAACCTTGTTCGTCTTGCTTTTATTCTTTTTTCCTCATTTTACTCATTTTCTCTTCTCCCTATCTCTCTCTCTCCCGCCATCAGTGTTAAACAGTCTGGTCAACATTCACAATTTCCGACCAACTGTGAGCTTTCATAAACCCCCAATTCATCTACTCTGGTTCCTTCCCCTCCCTCTCTTCCACTCTTCCCCTCCCTCTCTTCCACTCTTCCCCTCTCCGTGTACCCCTCATCCCTTCTTTCCCTCCTCTTCTCCCTCCATTCAACCCCTACCTTATACTATATATCCCCCCCCATTCATACACCTTTTCTTCTCTCCATACTTTCTTTCCCTTTTAAACCTTTCTTTTACCCTTCTACTCTGAAATGAGAGAGAGAGAGATAGATAGTGTGTGTACTCGCCTATTTGTAGTTGCAGGGGTCGACTCGTAGCTCCTGGTTCCGTCTCTCCGCTAGTCGTTACTAGGTCCACTCTACCTGCTTCGAAAGCTTTATCGTACCTCTTCTTAAAGCTATGTGTAGCTCCTACCTCTACTACATCACTCTTCAGTGGTGTGTGTGTGTGTGTGTGTGTGTGTGTGTGTTAGTAGTCACAGTTGGTGTGTGCTGATGACACAGTACTTTTCTGAAATTCAGAGAGCGTTGCAGAAGTTTGGGAATGAGTTTGGGAACCGTGTAAAAGGTGGAAGTCGAAAGTAAAGACAGAAAAGGGGCGAGGAGATGAGAGTAAATAGGAATCTCGGAAAGGAATAAACCGAAGGGAAAGAAGAAAATAAGGGGGGGGGGGAATGAAAGTAATGCATTTAAACCTTAGTATATTGATGTATTGTATACGTGTGGCTGGAAAAATGTATATATGCACATGTGGCAGAGAGATACACATGTGCACATGGCAGGACAGAACAGGTGTGTGGGAGCAGGTGGAGGGGGAGGGACGGAGGATCATCAGACAAAGAAGAAGAAAGAGACAGGAAACTGTGTGGAACAGATGAACAGCGGAGGATGATGTGGTGGTTACTGATGTTACCACCACTACTGCTACCACCACTGCTGCTACCACCACTACTATCACCACTACTGCTATCACCGCTGCTGCTACCACCACTGCTGCTACCACCACTACTGCTACCACCACTGCTGCTACCACCACTGCTGCTACCACCACTGTTGCTACCACCATTACTGCTACTACTGCTGCTACCACCACTACTGCTACCACCACTGCTGCTACCACCACTGCTGCTACCACCACTGCTGCTACCACCATTACTGCCACCACCACTACTGCCACCACCACTACTGCTACCACAGTTGCTGCTACCACAATTGCTGCTACCACCACTACTGCTACCACCACTGCTGCTACCACCACTACTGCCACCACCACTACTGCTACCACCACTACTGCTACCACCACTGCTGCTACCACCATTGCTGCTACCACCACCACTGCTGCCACCATCACTGCTGCCACCACCACTACTGCCACCACCACCACTACTGCCACCACCACTACTGCCACCACCACTACTGCCACCACCACTACTGCTACCGTCACTACTGCTACCACAGTTGCTGCTACCACCACTGCTGCTACCACCATTGCTGCTTCCACCACCATTGCTGCTTCCACCACCACTACTGCCACCACCACCACTACTGCCACCACCACCACTACTGCTACCACCACCACTATTACCACAACTACTGCCACCACCGCTACTGCCACCACCACTACTGCTACCACCACCACTATTACCACCACTGCTGCCACCACCACTACTGCTACCACCACTACTGCCGCCACCACTACTGCCGCCACCACTACTGTCACAACCACTGCTACCACCACCACTGCCACCACCACTGCTACCACCACCACTACTACCACCACCACTTCTACCACCACTACTGCCACCACCACTAATGGCACCGCCACTGCTACCACCACACTACTACCACCACCACCACTTCTACCACCACCACTACTACCGCTACTACTGTCACCACTACTACTGTCACCACCACTACTACCACTACTACTGTCGCCACCACTACTGTCACCACCACTACTACCACCACTACTGTCACCACCACTACTACCACCACTACTGTCACCACCACTACTGCTACCATCACTACTACTGTCACCACTACTTCTATCACCACTACTACCACCACCACCACCACTACTGCCACCACCACCACTACTGCCACCACCATTACTACCACCACCACTAGGGATGTATCGGATATCCCTATCCGCATCCGCGAAACATCCGCACAATTTCTTACATCCGCATCCGCGTTCTTATTTTCCCTAAATGAGATATCCACATCCGCTTCCGCATCCGCATTGTGCTGTAAGCAGATATCCGCATTTGCATCCGCATCCGCAAAAATGAGTAAGACTTCCGATTACACATCCGCATCCACGGATATCTAAATTCTCACATCCGATACATCCCTAACCACCACCACCACCACCAACACCACCACCACCACCACCACCACCACCACCACCACCACCACCAACACCACCACCAACACCACCAACACCACCAACACCACCAACACCACCACCACCACCACCAACACCACCAACACCAACACCAACACCAACACCAACACCAACACCACCACCACCACCACCATCATCTCCTGCTGCTGCTCCTCCTCCTCGTCCTCCTCCCTATTATTATTGCCTTTCCCCTCTCCCTCTATTCTCCTCACACACTTTTAATACTTCTTTTTATCCCTGTGTTATCATGTTCCCTGCTCTTCCCCCATTATTCCTCATCTCTCTCACAACATCATTCTTTATCAGTTTCCCTCTGTATGCTTTACTCTCCCCCTCTTTCCTTTATGCTCCTCTTTCCGCTATCTCTCTCCCTCTCCCAATTATCCATACCCTTGTTCATCTCTCATTTGCTCTGTTCCCCTCACTTCCTGTTCACATCTCTCTCTCCTTGTTCACATCTCTCTCTCCCTCTTCATATCTCTCTCTCCCCCTCCTCTCTCTCTCTCTCTCTCTCTCCTATTTTACCTTAGTAGTATTTATCTTTGTGTCTCGCGTTTTTCTAGGCTACTTCTCTTGTTCTCACTTCCTGTTCGTCTCTCCAGTTCTCTCAATCTCTTGCTTTATCACTGCTCTCATCTAGTCCCTTCAAATCCTTATCTTCATTTCTTCCTTTGTCCATCCATTTTTCCACCGCATCCCTCCCTCATATTCCATCCTTCATACATCCCTCCATCCTTCCAATCTTCCATTTCTTCCTCCATCTATCCATTCTTTCCCTATCCAGTCATCCATCATTCCCTCCAGTTCTCCATCTGTCCATTTTCTTCTCCCTATTGATGATAAGCTTTTGATCCAAGGGACTGAAGCTTACCCATCCCTTTCTCGGAAATTAAATACGGGGTGCCATGGAATCGGGTACTTGGGGTTCAGTCAGAGGCCCTCTTCAGAAGATAAGGAAGCAAAAACGAGAAACAGAATGAAGGAAGAGGCACAAAAGAAGAAATAAGAAGCAGACATCAAGAATAAGACACAAGGAGAAAAAGATGAAATATAATAGTACAAGAAAATGAAACATTAATAAGAAGTAGAGACAAAAGAGAGATGAAGTAAAAGAAGGGAGAAGATGAAGCAAAGAAAGAAAGGGGGAAGGAACGATGCGGAAAAGAACAACGGAAAGAGAGAGAGGGAGAAGGAGGCTGAGGCAGGGAGAGTGAGAAGAAAGGAGGGAGAGTAGAAGTCAAAAAAAACAAAAACAGAGGTGAGGAAAAAGACAGAGAACCAAAGAATAATGAGCCTTCAGTTGTGGCAGTGAAAGTTTTGGTTAATTAATTGAAAAAGGTGGTGGGTGGGAGGCTAGTGGGTGTTTCAGTGGGTGGGAGGCTAGTGGGTGTTTCAGTGGGTGGGAGGCTAGTGGGTGTTTCAGTGGGTGGGAGGCTAGTGGGTGTTTCAGTGGGTGGGAGGCTAGTGGGTGTTTCAGTGGGTGGGAGGCTAGTGGGTGTTTCAGTGGGTGGGAGGCTAGTGGGTGTTTCAGCGGGTGGGAGGCTAGTGGGTGTTTCAGTGGGTGGGAGGCTAGTGGGTGTTTCAGTGGGTGGGAGGCTAGTGGGTGTTTCAGTGGGTGGGAGGCTAGTGGGTGTTTCAGTGGGTGGGAGGCTAGTGGGTGTTTCAGTGGGTGGGAGGCTAGTGGGTGTTTCAGCGGGTGGGAAGCTAGTGGGTGTTTCAGTGGGTGGGAGGCTAGTGGGTGTTTCAGCGGGTGGGAGGCTAGTGGGGGTTTCAGTGGGTGGGAGGCTAGTGGGTGTTTCAGTGGGTGGGAGGCTAGTGGGTGTTTCAGTGGGTGGGAGGCTAGTGGGTGTTTCAGTGGGTGGGAGGCTAGTGGGTGTTTCAGCGGGTGGGAGGCTAGTGGGTGTTTCAGCGGGTGGGAGGCTAGTGAGTGTTTCAGTGGGTGCGAGGCTACTGGGTGTTTTAGTGGGTGAGGGACTAGTGGGTGTTTCAGTGGGTGGGAGGCTAGTGGGTGTTTCAGTGGGTGCGAGGCTAGTGGGTGTTTCAGTGGGTGGGAGGTAAGTGGGTGTTTCCGTTGGTGGGAGGCTAGTGGGTGTTTCAGTGGGTGGGAGGCTAGTGGGTGTTTGTGGGTGGGAGGCTAGTGGGTGTTTCAGTGGGTGGGAGGCTAGTGGGTGTTTCAGTGGGTGGGAGGCTAGTGGGTGTTTCAGTGGGTGGGAGGCTAGTGGGTGTTTCAGTTGGTGGGAGACTAGTGGGTGTTTCAGTGGATGGGAGACTAGTGGGTGGGAGGTTAGTGGGTGTTTCAGTGGGTGGGAGGCTAGTGGGTGTTTCAGTGGGTGGGTGTTTCAGTGGGTGGGAAACTAGTGGGCGTTTCAGTGGGTGGAAGGCTAGTGGGTGTTTCAGTGAGTAGGAGGTTAGTGGGTGGGAGGCTAGTGGGTGTTTCAGTGGGTGAGAGGCTAGTGGGTGTTTCAGTGGGTGGGAGGCTAGTGGGTGTTTCAGTGGGTGAGAAGCTAGTGGGTGTTTCAGTGGGTGAGAGGCTAGTGGGTTTCAGTGGGTGGGAGGCTAGTGGGTGTTTCACTGGGTGGGAGGCTAGTGGGTGTTTCAGTGGGTGGGAGGCTAGTGGGTGTTTCAGTGGATAGGAAGCTAGTGGGTGTTTCAGTGGGTGGGAGGCTAGTGGGTGTTTCAGTGGGTGAGAAGCTAGTGGGTGTTTCTGTGGGTGAGAAGCTAGTGGGTGTTTCAGTGGGCGAGAGGCTAGTGGGTTTCAGTGGGTGGGAGGCTAGTGGGTGTTTCACTGGGTGGAAGGCTAGTGGGTGTTTCAGTGGGTGGGAGACTAGTGGGTTTTTCAGTGGGTGGAAGACTAGTGGGTGTTTCAGTGGGTAGGAAGCTAGTGGGTGTTTCAGTGGGTGGGAGGCTAGTAGGTGTTTCAGTGGGTAGAAGGATAGTGGGTGTTTCAGCGGGTGGGAGACTAGTAGGTGTTGCAGTGGGTGGGTGATTACGGGGTGTTTCAGTGGGTGGGAGGCTAGTGGGTGTTTTAGTGGGTGGAAGGCTAGTGGGTGGAGGCTAGTGGGTATTTCAGTGTATGGTGGCAGTCTTCATTTCAGTGGAGTTTCAAGACTGTCGTCCACACGAGGGTCGTTAAGGTCACATACAACCCAACATAAACCATCTAGATGGAGCTCCAAGTAAACCAGTGGTGTATACACAGTCAGAGATGTATACCATTCCTGTGCTGTTTCACCGAGGTGTATACTCACCATGGAGTGTATACAGAGGTGTATCCCTCTCAGTGTATATACATTGATACAAATGCACCGAGTGTATACCGCAAACTCATCTCTGAGAAAACAGTTTGTCTCTCATATTCTGCCTCCAGACATCTGTCTCTTCAGCCCTTGTTGAAAAAATTCATTTTTTTTAATTATATTTAATGTAAAGGCATAAACCTAAGGGGAAAAAACAAGGCCCCATGGGAAATAAACCACATTTATTTTTATCTTCTTGGTTTAACCTGGTTTATAGACCGAGATAGATAATATTATCTATCTAGGTCTATGATAATAATAATAATATTATTATTATTATTATTATTATTATTATTATTATTATTATTATTATTATTACTCTGGTTTGGTCTCCGAGAACCCATTTTCTTTGGATCCTTGTAAGGAGGACTGATGTAAAATGAAGGCTCACGGGTCATGACACAAGTCCTGAATGAGTCAACTTCGCACACAGTCATTTACTCTTGGTAATTGCTCAAACTTAGAACTGAGTAACTCCATTCAGCCGTAATGCTCACCTACCCCCTCTCCTCTCCCTCCCGTAACCCATCACCACTGCTCTTCCCTCGTCCTTCACTCACCACCACTTCCCTCATTCACCGTCACTCCCTCTTCTTCTTTCACCCACCACCACCACTGCTTCACATTCCTCGGCAGGCAGATCTCGATTACTTGCTTGCCTCTGTGGGATATTGTTTGAAACCGTGGGATATTGCTTGCCTCTGTGGGATATTGCTTGCAACCGTGGGATATTGCTTGCCTCTGTGGGATATACCTTTGATAGTTTTTCCTACTCCCTGAGCCTGGCCCTGGGCCACGTTTGTCTAGTGTTTGCCTGGTCAACCAGGGCGTTGCTGCTGGCACACTGCTGTACCACATATCCATTACAGCAGTGGCAGTAATTGTCTTGGAGACTTCTACACTTGTTTTAGCATTGTTTCTGATATCTTATATGTTAAAAAGTCTGGGACAATTGATGTTGATATAATGTTCTCTTATTGTGCTTACGGCTCGCCTACTTTTTACTGGTTTAATTTACATCTTCTCCTGTATCTCTCACTTCAGTATGCTGGTATGGCATTGTACAGATTTGGGACTAGTCCTTAAGTAAAATGCTTTTCTCCTCCGCTGAAGCGAATACATATTTAGAACTTTGAGGCGTTCCCATTAATTTAAATGTTTTGTAGGCTCTATGTGAGCTTAAATGATCTTTGTATCTGTTCCAGCTCTGAAATTTCTCCTGTTTTGAAAGGAGCCATCAAAACTGTACAATAAACGGGAGGAGCACAAGCAAGATTAATAGTGTCACCCATGACACCATTTTCCTCTTTTTCATGGCTCTCATTATCCACCCTGTCATTTTGTGGCTATCGTAGCATTTGCCTTATTGTGCTCTTTGATAGGTCGGACGACATAATTACTCTCAGGTTTTTCACGTGTTCCTTTCGTTCTATTTGGCGATCCTCCTGGGATTTTCTATACAGTGTCCCTTTGAGCTCTGAGCAGCAGAAACTGATCACTGGAAGTCTTATTCTCTACTGTCCACTGGAATACTTTTCTTTGCAATTTTTGAATGTCTTCTACTTTCGTGTGGGATATTTGGGACATTTTTATAGCCAGGGTAATGTAGATTTTTTTTTTTTTTGAGAAATGTTCCAGCCATGGTATTGCAACTTATTTTTTGTTATAAAGGGTGTTTAATATTGAGACACACACACGCGCGCGCGCGCGCACGGAATAAAACTGAAACACTTAATATGAGAGAGTGAAGAGGAACTTAGACTGGAACGAGGGAGAGGGAGAAGCAAGTGAAAGATTGAGAGAGAACAGTGGAGGAAAGGGGGCGGGGAGAGAGAGTGAGAGAGAGAAAGAGAGACGGGAAAGAGAAGATGAAAGTACAGAAAATGAAAAATCAATGAGGAAGGAAGACAAGATGAGACTTTGAGAAGACTGTACAGCTCTCTCTCTCTCTCTCTCTCTCTCTCTCTCTCTCTCTCTCTCTCTCTCTCTCTCTCTCTCTCTCTCTCTCTCTCTCTCTCTCTCTCTCTCTCTCTCTCTCTCTCTCTCTCTCTTTCTCCTCTCCACCAGGTAGAAAGTAATTAATTGAAAGAGGAAGTAACACGGGATAGGAGGATTGGAGGGAATAAGGGAATCAGAAAACATCAAAGGGGAATGAGGAAACAAGAGGGGACGTTAGATAACAAGAGGAAGAGCTGAGCACACTGTCTTGCAAGGATGAGAGGACATGTGAAGGATGGAGGGAGAAGAGGGATGGAGGGAGAAGAGGGATGGAGGGAGATGAATAGAAAGAGAAGACTAAAACTGAAGAACAGTGAATTAATGTTTTAAGTTTTGCAGAAATGGGAGAAAGGAGAGGGGGAGAATTAAGAAGAGAATAAGGATAAAAGATAGGAAAGGCTAAAGGGTAGGCAAGAGAATGATAAAACGTAGAATGAAGGAAATGATGAAAATGTGTGTGTGTGGACAGAGATAAACTTACGTCAGATTTTAAAGACACATCTTCATTATCATCATCATCATCATCATCATCATCATCATCATCAACGTCACATTCACCTTCACTATCACTGTCACTACATCATCACCATCACACAAAAATAAAAGCACCACATCATCACAACAATATCCCTCAGACGTTCCAGTTTTCTCGTTCTTAACAAATAACAAAAAATAAATCCAGGTCACCATTCCTTCAATTTTTTTTTCGTTATTAATTTTTTTATCAAATATCACAGGTGGGCCATGACTACGATGGCAGACTGCAAAAAAAAAAAATTATTCATAACTTGTTTAATCATAATCAAGGCAATTTACGACCCAGTTAGGCTGGCGTTATATAATTTTCATTAGCAAATGAACAGCATGTGGGGCCTCGCCAGCCAGACCTCCTCCCTCAATATATAATTCTTTTAATTTGATGGGAAAATCACTGGTCATTATATTAAAAAAGAAAACGGTCGTTAAATTGTTTCTGGATTGTTGAGGGGATACCCATCTATTTTTTTTTCTTTTCAATCCTCTTTCTTGTTTCGTGCTCTGTGGGTCGCTCCTGTGTACGAGCGTTAAATGGATATATTGTTGACAAGGGAGGAATAATAATGCGGGGAATGATGTTAATATGAGAGTGATATTAACACAGTAGTTGAGCTCAACGTTTAAGTAAGCTTAACATTTCAAGTAAGCTTAAGGCTAAGCGTTTAGTGTTGCTGAAGCTTTGCTTTAAACTATATTTTAGTGTGTCTGTGTGTCTGTGTATATATGTGTATATATATGTGTGTGCGTGTGTATATGTGTGTACTCACCTATTTGTACTCACCTATTTGTGGTTGCAGGGGTCGAGTCTTAGCTCCTGGCCCCGCCTCTTCACCGGTTGCTACTGGGCCCTCTCTCTCCCCGCTCCATGAGCTTTATCAAACCTCGTCTTAAAACTGTGTATATGTGTGTGTGCGTGTATGTGTGTGTGTGTGTGTGTGTGTGTGTGTACACGTGTACTGATGTTGGCAAAAATTTCTTAGTGCTTCTGATATTTAAAATAACTGTATAGCTACTGGTCTGTTCCACCTTGCTGTTGCTGCTTGCAAACAACATTATTGTCTTTCCATTCTCCAACATCTGCCGAGTGCTCCTAAAATCCCCAGATAAACTTTAACCTCAGTGTTGTATTAAAATCAGATGCGACCTTTTATAGAATATTATACGAAAGAAAAAAAATGATAATTAACTTCTTTAACCTCTTGATTTTAACTTCGTGATTTTTCTGTTTAGTTTTTAGATTGGAAAAATAATTTTTTGCTGGCAGGATGATGAGGAACAATGGTGGATTTAGAGATCTTGCAAGGTGCACAAATTTTCAAGAATTTCATTACAGAATTCACCTCCATTATCTGTTACTAGGGACTTAGGGGTGGTATGCCTGCAGATAATGCGTTCTTTAAACGCTTTAGCTACTGTCTCTGCAGTCTTATCTGCAATAGGAACTAACTCACAATATCTGGTGAAATGGTCTACCATAACACACAGATGTTTGTTGCCCTGGAGGGAACATTGGAAATTAGTTAACAAATCTAGCGCAACTCTTTCCCACGGTTCGCTAGTGGTTGGATATACTTGGATTGGATTAGGACCATTAGCATTACCTTTATGTTGCATGCAGACACTACATTTCTTAACATACTCAGAAATATCAGTTGCCATACGAGGCCAAAAGTATTTCAATCTGGCTTGTTTTACTGAACGATCCATACCAGGGTGTGCAACACCTGGTACATCGTGAACTAGCTGTAAGGCTACATTCACTAGTGACTGTGGAATTACTAACTGGTATACTCTTCTGCTAGGAGTACCCAACTCGGCTGTTCGATACAGTAATTCTTGGTTCATGACAAAGTCACTGATGGGTGCTGGTGGCTTCACAGTCAGAATAAGATCTTCCTGGAGCAGGAATCGAATCACACCAGACCACATGGGATCTGTTCGTTGAGCATTCTTTACATCTTCAGCACTAAATGGAGGGTCTGCAGTTACTATACTAACATGTCGCAATAAGGCATCTGCGACTACATTTGACTTGCCAGGTAAATGCTCAAAGGTGGGATTGAACTCTTGGATAGTCAAGGTCCATCTGGCTAACCTTCCAGTAGGTTGTTTGTTCTGGAATAAAGGTATCAGTGGAGCATGGTCTGTCAAGACATGAACAGATTACTGATAAATTGTCTCAGAAGTGCTTTAATGACCATACTATTGCTAAAGCTTCTTGCTCAGTTATGGTATAATTACGTTCAGCCTTTGTAAGGACTCTGCTAGCAAATGCAACTGCATTGTACTTGCCATCGGTCTTCTGAGCTAGTACGGCACCTATGCCAATAGAACTAGCATCAGTTGTCAGATAGAAGGGCTTAGAAAAATCTGGAAATTTCAAAATTGGAGCAGATGTTAGCTTTTCTTTTAGAGTTTGGAATGCTCTTTCTTGACGGAAGGTCCAAACAAAAGGAGCATCTTTCTTAAGCAACTCAGTTAGAGGAGCAGCTATGGAAGAAAAATTGGCAATGAAAGATCTATAAAAACCTGCTAAGCCCACAAAGGATCTTACGGCATCAGCAGTTTTGGGAGTTGGAAAATTTAGTACTGCAGTTACTTTACTTTGGTCAGTCGTAACCCCTCTAGGAGTGACTATGTGACCAAGAAACTTAATTTCTGATCTGAAAAATTGACATTTAGACAGTTTGATATTTAAATTGGCTTCAAGCTTACCAAGTACTACATCAAGTCTTTTCAAGTGTGTATCCACGTCTTTAGACATGACGATTACGTCATCTAAGTACACCATAAGTGCATTACCTATGAGACCTCTAAAGATATTAGTCATGAGCCTTGAGAACGTGATAGGGGAGGATCGTAATCCAAACGCCATACGGAGGAAGTGATAATGACCTGTAGGAGTGGAAAATGCAGTTAGCTCTTGGCTGTCCTCGTGAAGAGGGACTTGCCAAAACCCTTGTAACAAATCCAGGGTTGAAAAGACTTTGTTATCTCTGATGTTACGTAAAAGATCACCCAGTACAGGAAGTGGAAGCGATCTGGAATAGTTTTCGCATTTAACTTCCTAAAGTCAATCACTGGGCGCCAAGTACCATCCTTCTTAGGTACTAGGATCAAGGGCGCATTCCAAGGTGAATTGCTAGGTGCAATAACTCCATCATCAAGCATTTGATTGATCAATTCTTCTGCGAAAGCAACTTGTGAATGAGGCATTCTGTACGCAGGTATGTAGATAGGTCTAGTACCAGGTTCAAGTGGAATACGATGGGACAATAAGTTCGTTATACCCATCTTCTCACCTGGTAAGGCAATGGCTTTACGACGTTTGTTCAACAGAGTCAACAAACGCTTGACTTCATCTGGGAAGTCAGTGGGAGCTAAGTCTTTCTCCTCAACTGGTGGAACAGATTGATCCAGTGTAGTGGATGAGGTCTCCCCGGTAGAAATAGCACCGACCCACTGGTCAGGTGACAACTCATCCTCTACCTGAACAGGGTAAGGATAGTGAACTAGGTCAACGAGGTTGGTATTGGCTCTGAGACGAACACTGTGACCAGAAGTGTTAGCTAGGAAGAAATGGATCTTACTATCTCTTACAACATGTAAATATGGTTCAACAAATAGACCTTTTACTTTGCAGGAATCACTGTCAACTAGGACGTTATCACCATCTGGAACACTAGGAACAACTACAGACACTCTAGTGAGAGCACTAGCCGCAACAGAGACGTCTTTCTGCAAACGGCATGTGACATCAACAAGAGATGGCATTACTAGTTCCAAGTAATCGTTTTCTGACAAGGCATCCCCTGTGGAGAAACTACTACTCGAACTAGCAGTCATTGCAGGGATAGGCTGTGCACTCAAGGCAGTCTGAGTGTCCTCGGACACTTGAGGCAACGGACTATCCTGCAAGTCTAAAGGTATAGGTGGAACACGGAGGGGAGTGACAGAATTACCAGTGACTGACCGCTTGGGTACGCTACTGGAGAATGCATTGGCTTGTAAGGACTTAATGCGTACATCATACTCTGCAGCAGTATGACAGATTTCTGATCCAAGCTGGTAACCCCAGAATGGAACGACCAGTCGTCAATTTGGGCATGCCATCGGTACGGGTCGAGCACAATGCGTAAGTCTCGCATGGAAGCAAATCCCAGAAGAAGGTCACCAGGGAAAGTAATCTGGTCGACAACAAGGAAGGAAGCAGTGAAGTCTCTACCTTGGATAGAAAAAGTTAGGGAAGTCCGACCTCGGACACGCAGGTGAGAACCAGCTACTCCACTAAGGGAGGACACATGAGTCGGTTCTACGAGAAGGACATGTCGTAACTGCTTATCCTTAAACAAACTAGACCTAATAATATTGACTTGCGCACCAGAGTCCATGAACAAATGAACGGGCGCATTATGAACAGATGCTTGCACTATAGGGCCTATGGTTGCATTGGAAGTTATGTGCAAACAAAAAGGTGGATTGTCATCAGCAAAGATTTGTTCCACTTCATCCCCAAAATCATCTATGTCAGAGACATGTGAAGCAACATCATCAGCAGGATTGTCATTCTCGAGACTGCTTAAGGCTTCAAAGGAATTGTGAACGGGGATGGTGTACTCATTATCACCTACTGTCACCATGGGACGGTTTGACTGGGGCACTCGAATTCCCCCGAATTGGAAGAATGAGCCTGGTTCTGGTTAGTTTGAGAACCACGACGTCTGTTTCCTCTACGGGTTCTGCGGTTGGAATGGCCACGGAAAGACCTAGAGTACTGAAGGTTGTAGAGAGCATTGCACTCAGATGTGTCATGTCCATGTATTCTATGATAAGTACAGTACGGCAGTGACTGGTACTCATCATCAGTACGACGTCTCTTAGGGTAACTATCAGGACAATTAATTGCAATATGGCCACGGAAACCACAGTTGTAACAAGTCCGCTGACTATGGTTACTGAATGTACTATGAATACTACGAGGTTTATAACGACTCTGTACACTGGTCCTTGGTGATCTCTGAGATGGTTGACGACCACGATTTGTCGCTGTGGCGCAAACAAGAGGTGGTGCAGACTGAGGCATATGTGTGAAATTACTTTTGATACATGGGAAAGTACCCTGGGGGCACAAGGAACGTACATGATTTAGGGCTGTAAGTGGTTCCATCGTCACAGTTGGAGGATTAGCCTCATAAGCACACACGGAAGCAGGCGGCATTAGTTCTTTAATTGCTCCAAAAGCTGCTATTTTAGCAAACGGTTCTGTGAATGGTTTAACCTCGTCAGGGACAAAAGCTGAGGACTGGACAGCATTGATAAATGATGCTAAAAGTTTGTCTAATCTAACAGCAAAGGCACTCAACGATTCATTAGTCACGGGTGTAGCATTCACTAGTTCCCGAAGAACGACATATGGATCAGCTGTTTTTACTGGTACAAGGAAAGAACGAATCAGTTCCTCATATTGTGACCACTTAGTAAGATTCCTGAAGTCACGCATATCAAGGAGATCAACAACGTGAACAGCAGCAGTGGATCGATAAAGAGCTTCTTTAGCAAGTCTGATAAGACTTTCCTCTGAAGGAGGACCTTCAACTAGAGCATTAGCACGAGAACGAATGGCAGTAAACAGTGCTTCAAGACTATGTACATGGCCATTGAATAAAGGTAACGCATCAAGGGAATCACGAGTATAACTATAGTATCTCAGTGTCTGGGTCGGTCTGTCAGTCGCTAAGGAATTGTAAGGACTGATGACAGGAGCAGCAGTAGCCTGAGAGGTCTGAGTGTCGACATTCACTAAAGTATCACTTGACGGTATGTGAGACATAATGGCAAAGTTGCACGAGAACAAATAAGGCAAAAATAATGAACAATAAAAATGATACAAAATGCTAAAATTGAAATAAAAGAGATGCAACTAATTCTGCAGAAGTAATAAAAAAAATGTCTAAGATACACTGCAAGAGGAAGGACAACTCAATGTAAAGAACTGTTGGCCAAGATAAAAATTACATTGAAATTTACAAGTAAAAATATTACTGGAGACTGAATTAAATGCAAAATGAGCTTTCTTTACTCTTGCTAATAAAGAAATTAATTAATAAAATTTTAAATCAATGTAAAAAGTATAAAATAAAATTACTAAATTGTATGCAACGAGAGATAACTGGGAAATTTAAATATTTTCTAAGAATGCATAAACAAAATTAAAATATAATGCAAAGACATCAGGAAAATTAATAAAATGAAAAACAAGATGCAGTAATGAACTGAGAATAATAATGCATAAAAATATCAATAAAAGAAAATAATTCACTGCAGAACAAGTGCAACAAAATTAATTCACTGCAGAACAAGTGCAACAAAAATAATTCACTGCAGTAACAAAGTCTCACTGGGAAAACTCAGGTTAAATAATAAAATAAAAATATGAAGAAAAAACTGATTGAACACTTTAACTTGTAAATGTAAATTAGACAAAACAATTTACTCAGAGTAAAGTAAACACTTTACGTTAAAAAGAAACTGAAATTACACTAAGAGTGAATTTGTTCAAAGAAATATAAAAATTTTGAATAAAAATGGAACAAGGAACAAAACGGAAGTTTAACACTTACAAGTGGCAGGCAAGTGTAACAAGTGGCGAGGCACACAACACATAATCACGTATTCATTATTTTAGTATATTCTTACAACAAAATCTTGCTGTGACTGATACAACAAAAATTTGCTGGCAAAATAATGGTACACAAATCTGCGAAAAAATTAGAGGAATGAGACACTGCTGGCATACGAAAAAAGACACACATAGAAATAAATGGATAATTTGGTATACTGGGGTGAATATCACTGCATGAAATACAATGACAATTACTGGAGAATACAATGCTGAAAGAATACAAAAAAAAAATGAATGAATCACTTCACACGGAGTGACTGACTGGTACACTACACAATAATACTTACTACAGACAGAGAGTAGCATAAAAAACAAAACACAGATAAAAAGATATAAGATGAGCGATACTGAAAAATATTGTAAAAATAATGAGTCAAAGAAACACTGAGTCTACACTGAAAATACAAGGCTTAGAGTGCACAAGAAATTCACTATAAATGTCTCACACATGCAAATGTCTTTAAATGCAAGAAAAAAATGTCTCTAAACAGAAAATTATCACTGAAGTCTGGAGTGGTAGACGGGATGACTGGTGATGAGGGTAAGTTGTCGAAGGTTGTCCTGCGCGGTGATGACTGACGCCTCCTACACTCACTGTTGTTGGAAGACATGCACTTTCTCGGTGAACTCACATAACTGGCTTTATCGTTGGCGCTCAGCTACAATCTTGACCAATTATGTGAGCCAAAACAGTATTAGGACCCGGTATAAGGGTGCAAACAGCCACAGGTAGATGAGGTGGATGGCTGGTGGTGGTGGGAGTGACTCTCGCTGGCACTCACTGGCGCGCACTCCACTCACTACCCACGAAGGTGGCTTGATAAGCTACTCTATGCCACAGGAATGGTGAAATTCACTCTTAGCATCCAACAGGGAGCACAAAGCGATATATGAGACAATTCAGAGGAACTTGCGTGGCTTACTTCTCTCTCTCAGCTGGGTTAGAAGCTGGGTTGGCTGACTGGCTTAACCCACGAGAATGGCTGACTGGAAGACGGGTAACGATGCACACAGCATGAAGGAGCAGGTGGATGACAGGAGACAGGCTGGATGATAGGCTGACTGGCGTTCACTTCCACAGTCTGGCTTACTGACTGGCTTAATTGCAAAATCCGGGTCAACCCCTCGGAGATTGAAGCAATTAGCACACGAACTAAGCCAGGAAGCTTGAAAAACGGCTGCAACAGGCTTGCAGGCTGGAGGTGGTGAGTGAGGGTAAGCGGCTAGCTGGAGGTTCACCTTTGACCCTGCCGGCTACTCACAAACAATCTTCTAACGTCTTAAAATACCCGTATTTCCACGCTATCCCACCGCTGCCACCATTTATCATGTGGGGTTCGAACACGTGGATAGGGTAAAGAAATACTCACGTAGGCTGGAAGTACGTATATTACGGATAATGTGTGGAGCGCCCAAACAGCCGTGACCTGCCTCCCTGCTCACTCTCGTAAGACTGACCGCCCACAGTACCCATTTGTGAAGGGGTGTTTGAAATACTGCTAGGTCAGCAACAATATGAACAGAGTGTTTCAAGCAGAGACGGTTGGTAGTGAGTCATCTACTGGTACACTGGTAACTGGTACTACTAGGAACTGGTACTACTACTGAGATGGGGACTTATTTTGAAATTTATATCTAAGATTTTGAGCAAATTAGTGAGATCAAAATAACATATATGAAAGGTTTTAACTTAAGTCTGGACAAATGAGGTCGCAATATACCAGGATGATGAGGGGATAAGGGGAATGTGGGTGAGGAGTTGTGGCTAAGAATTAGTGGGATGTGAGTGGGAGGATGCTTTTACATCCACCCACATCCCCTAGGTGGGGTTGTGGGTGGACGAGAGGTGGATAAAGACGGTAAAAATAAATCATCACGCTAATTACTAACCCGTCAAATAATCAGATCACAAAAGAATTACCATGACGCGGCAGACTCTCCATGGGGGGAAAAATTATGCGAGTTTGTTTTTTCCAGCAGCACTGAGGACTTTCCTGGAAATGTTTACAACGTGTCAGCTGATTACCATCTGGAATTCAACAGCTGGATACCTTCCTGGTTAATCAGCTAATTTGCGTTTCATCATCTCAGTATGATTTATAACTCAATGTGTGATTGTTGCTGACTCTTCAGAATCTTTTGACTGAGTGGGTATTACGATTCACTGAGTCATTAACATACTAAGCTCATTAATTGAATGCTAATTATGATTTTCCAGGTTCATCAGCTAAATATGACTGAGATTTCTCGGCTGGTTGTTGCTTAGGTTCATCAGCTGATCACTGTTTACATTCATCAGCCGATCACATTCATCAGCTGATCACTGTTTACATTCATCAGCTGATCACTGTTTACATTCATCAGCTGATCACTGTTTACATTCAACAGCTGATCACTGTTTACATTCATCAGCTGATCCTTGCTTACATTCATCAGCTGATCACTGTTTACATTCATCAGCTGATCACTGTTTACATTCATCAGCTGATCACTGTTTACATCCATCAGCTGACCAAAGTTGACTTGCATCAGCTGGTGCCTCCTCCCACAAACTCCGTGTGTGTGACTCACGCATCTTCCCAATATATCTTCACTCGTAAATTTTACTTTGAGTTTGGATATTAGAAAAGTTATAAAACTTAATCTTGCTGAAAATTATGGTCCAATTAAACCGACTTTTTCCACCCGACTGAATTGTATGCATCCGATTTTTATACCGAGAGGAAACTTATTCTTTACTCGTGTTCGTGTATTTTGCAGCGAGTTTCGGAGATTTGGCGAGGCTAGAGAAGGTCATGGGTCATGCATGTTTTAAAATGATAGGTAAATCGTATGAATTGCCGACACTTGCACACGAGCAGTTCCTAATGTGTACACACACACACACACACTCACACTCACACTCATACACATACACGACTCAGATGAGTAACAGGGATGTTAGAAAGCACTTCTTTAGTCATAGAGATATCAGGAAGTGCAGCACTCTGGAGAGTGATGTAGTGGAGGCGGAATCCATACACAGTTTTAAGAGGAGATACGAGAATGCTCATGGAGCCGGGAGAGAGTGGACCTAGTAGCGACCAGTAAAGAGGCGGGGCCAGGAGCTATGAATCGACCCCTGCAACCACAATAAGGTGAGCACACACAGCACTTAGATATTAACCTATCTGTAATTCCAACTATTTTCTGTATATATATATATATATATATATATATATATATATATATATATATATATATATATATATATATATATATACACCAAGTCTCTTCACCCAAAGAAATGTTATTAAGAGTCTACTTCCCTATACACCCTCTCAGTCGCTCACACGAATCCAGAGAAGCACGAAACTTTACACTGAGAAGTGGAATAGACTTGTGAGGGGTAACACGGGGAGGGAGAATGAACCATATTAGGCTTCAAGAGTAAAATCTGGACTGATGTATGTAACCACAGTAAAGCCCCCTTACTTCCACTCCATGTCCAGGACACGCGTGCCTAAGAGACGGGGGATATGGGGCGGCTGGAAATGGTTCGAACGTTGCGAGGAGGGAGAGAGGTGAAGATGGAGGTGATGGTGTTTATCTTCACTTCTCGTTTCTTTCTACTTTTATATTGGTTTATTTCTCCTTCTTTTCCTAACTCTCTCTCACTCACACACACTAACCTTCACACACCCTCACCCTACACTCTCCCTCATAGACTTCCTTGCACACTTTCCGCCACACTCCTGACAAATATTAAGAACACCTATCGCCAGTTTGTATTCCACTTAATGATAACATTCTTCTTCATTGAAATTATACGCTGGAAAATGATATACCAATTTACGAGGAAAACATTGATAAATTTTACTATAGAAATTACTGGAAAATACCCCACTTAGCTAATTTTAATGGAAGAATAATATAATACGTACTGTGTGTGAGGGTTAGAGCATTGTTCTGTACTATTGGAAATGGGTTACATTATTGATGTGAGCATTACAAGTGTAACTCCTCTTGATAAAGAGGACTTTAGCCTTGATTTGTCGCTTCACTCCACTGTGGCTGAGTCCCGTCTGTCTGTAGCCAGCTCTCATCTCTCCCATAAAGTTGGTGCTGCTTGCAGCATCTCATCCCCTCGTCTTTCCCTTGGGAAAATGAATCTGGAGCATTTACAATTTTTGTAAAATTTATTTTTTTATTCGTACTTAACTTTTCCAAGCACTAACAGAAGGTACACTAGTTACGAATTCTATCTTAGATGTTTCACAAAGAAATGTTCTTAACACGTACAAATTAACTTCCCGGTAATGCCTTGAAGACCTAACAAAAGCCATCCATACTCCTCTTCAACATCACTTCTGTTCTTATCTGTGTTCACTCACCATAGTGAACATTAATCCTGTTATTTTTTTGTCTTTGTTCCTTCAGTACAGTGGGCTTTTATCTTTCACTCTTTGGGCTTCATTCCCTGGTTACTTTCAATACTACCAGGAATGCTCCTTGGGCACTCAGCCTCAAACCTTCTTTTGCTTATAACAACAGGCGTTCAAAGATGAGCCACTTGTCAGATTGGTGAGCGTAGGCCCAATCAGATCTCCTTTAGTGCCACAAGACACATATGCAGACACACTCACCAGGCCACACATGACTTGGTTCCTTAACGACCTCTCACCTTCAGTAACCATCCCAAATATCCCTACTACAAAAAGAGTCGTTTCACTCGATTATATCAGCAGTTTTTCATAACTCGGGTGAAAGGTCAATACTGGCAACATTCTCTCTCTCTCACTCTCTCACACACACACACACACACACACACACACACACACACACACACACACACACACACACACAAAAACACACACACACACAAACTCCCTTACACACGCACTCCCTTACTTTCCATCTCTCTTTCTCCCACATTTTCATTCTTCCCTCTTTAGTACAAACACACACTTCCTCTTTCCTTCCCTCTCTCCCACTCTCTCCCTCCACGAGCTTCTCCCACACTCTCTCTCCCACGAGCCTCTCCCTCCCACACTCTCCCTCCCACGAGCCGCTCACCACATGGAACTGGCGCAGAAAATCAGAACATTAATATAATTTGATAATCAGTTTAGAGCTCTCTGACCCGAGACAGATCCTAACTTTGTTGGCTCCCTCTCCCTCTCTCCGACACCCACCCTCCCTCCCCTCCCCTCCTACTCTTCCCTCTTCCATCCCCCCTTCCCTCCCTTTGTGGTATTGTGGGGCATCATGCCATTCACTTGAGATTGTGGTATCGTAAGTTATATTTCATATATTCCGAGGTACTGTATGGTATCGCGGCATCTAGTCAAGATTGTGGTACTGAATGGTATAGAAGCATTCACTAAAGCTTATGTTGCCTTGTGTGTCAACCACTTAAGATAATGTAGTATCGTTCCAGCCTCACGCTGCTGTTCCCCTTCCAAGCAACACATTCTTAAACAGTCCCGTCAACGAAATCATTGGTGATCCCAGAACTCCGCATCTCCGGTGGAAATAAGCACCTCATTGCCGGGAGGACAAAGAACAGACCAGTCTAGATTGTATCTCTCTTTCTTCTCACTCCCTCCTATCTTCATTCTTCTCTCCACCTCCCCTCTCTCTTTCTCGCCCTTCTTCCCTCCTCCTCCTGCTTCACGCCCCCGCCATCGCTAACCAATGGTCTGATGTGAAACAGATTAAGCACATTACACGGTTACGTTGCCTCTTTACACTCCACTAAACAGAGAAGATCTCCACTGCGGTCGGAGGCGGAGATTTCCGCTCTTGTCGAACCGGGAGATCTCCGCTCGCGCTGGAATCCTTTCTCAGCGAGACGACTTGGGGAGGAGAACCTCGAGGAACCGGAGAACCTGCAGTATTCCCTCCATCCCGTCGGTTATCAAGGGATACTTTTCAGTTCCTACAGGAAACGAAGAGCCGATTCAAGAAACGAGGAAAGTACACACGAGCTTGACTTCCTAAGATGTGTTGGGGGGAAGATGAAGTTGGCTTCTATTGACAGAGTTTCTCTCTCCGATTAAAACTTTTGGAGCCGAGTCGTGATCGAATTCTTTGGGTATTTGAAGGGCTGGTTGTGTTTCATTCTTTGGGTGTTTGAGGGACTGGTTGTGTTTCATTCTTTGGGTGTTTGAGGGACTGGTTGTGTTTCATTCTTTGGGTGTTTGAAGGACTAGTTGTGTTTCATTCTTTGGGTGTTTGAAGGACTGGTTGTGTTTCTTTGGGTGTTTGAAGGACTGGTTGTGTTTCATCCTTAGTGTTTTAAGGATCGTGTTTTATCCTTTGGGCCTCATAACTATTGGCGATATCATCCCACGGTTAGGAGGATTATGGTGTTTTCATCCTACGGGTGTTAAAAGGATTATGGTGTTTCAGATTACTGAAAAATTATGATGCTTCACCCTACGGGTGTTTGAAGGATTTTCATGGTCTTTGATGTCTTGTCTATTTTGCCTGGCTACTTTCCTGCTGTCTCGTGGAATCATTTTGGCAGCCTCTGAGAGATTGATGCTCAATGCTGCCTGAGATATTTGCAGCAACGAATATGATATTTTTACTGTCGTCTGGATACAATTTTAATCCGATTGTGTATGCGAACTGGAGATGAGATTTAGCTTCAAATAAATTTCCTCATCTGAGTAAACGAGTTGTTGTCCTTAAGCTGAAGCAAGAGTGAATAAGAAAATTGTTGAAAATGGTAAAAAATTGCAACAAGTTGAAGATTAAGACACATGTGCAATAGTTAGGTATCTTTATTGATGAAACGTTTCGGGTACACAGTAGGCTTCTTCAGTCAAATACAAAGGGAGCAGTAGTAATGAAATATAGATGATGTAATCAGTCCCATCAACCTTGGAGAAAAAGTAATTTGAGGTGGTCAGTCCCTCAGCCTGGAGAGGATTTCAGCCCCGTGGAGCTGAACTCCTCTCCAGGTTGATAGTCTGATTACATCATCTTTCTATTTGCCTGAAGAAGTTTACTGTGTAGGTAAAACGGTTTCACATGTCTTAATCTTTAATAGGTAACCTATTTTTCAGCTTGGTGTATTAAGAACGTTACCAGAGTAGGATGAACTCTGAAGGCGGGGCGAGGATGCTGCAGTTGGGAGAGTCATCTGAGGTCAGCACTCGTCGATTGACCAAATAACAGTGTATGTTTTTCCTCTTTTGTGTGCTATCGTACCACGGGGGAGGGTGTATTAAATTAAAATAGTTTTGGAAATAAATGGTATAAAATACCGACACAATGGAAATATAAACACATATGCAGTATAATGTGATCCTTTATTGACAACGTGTGGGTGAAACGTTGTCAATAAAGGATCACATTATACTGCATATGTGTTTATATTTTTAAATAGTTTTATTACGATACCGACGAGATGAGGGATTAAACACATGTGCAACAGTTGGGTATCTTTATTTCAAGGTATCTACCAATAAAGATATCCAGGTGTTGCACACGTGTTTAATATCTTTAAATGAAATTGAAATTTCTTTCTTACGGGATGTAATTCACTCTCACTCTTAGCTCTCTTTTTCGCTCTCAAAGTTCTCCCCTCTTCATTACCTCCCACAAAAGCCATCGGCAGCAGCGGTTCCCAAATAATATTATGCCAACGACTAAGTCAATCTGCTTTCTTAATGGGGTGTAGTGAGGGGGAAAACCCCTCATCGTCATCCATCCCCCCCAAAAAAAAGAAAAACTCATCTGTCTCCCCTCGCTTACGTCTCGGTGTCATGGCAACACACTTGTAACATTACTGAGTTAATTGTAGACGTAACCTCTTTCACTCGACAACACTGTAGACTTCAGCATCATTCACTCGACAACACTGTAGACTTCAGCATCTTTCACTCGACAACACTGTAGACTTCAGCATCTTTCACTCGACAAGTCATCGTTGTATAATCTTCAAGGACTCTGAGGGAAACATTTTCAATATTGAAAGACACACAAAGGAAGCAAGGGTTTATTGAAGCCCTGGTTGCAGGGGTCGAGTCATAGCTCCTGGCCCCGCCTCTTCACTGGTCACTTCAGACACTGTGTGTGTGCCTGTGACTGTAGAATGAGACACTTGTACAACATTTGGGAAGCCAGCCAGTGTCTTCGGTCCAATACGGAGGACGGTGGAAGACGAGAAGTTTGAGCTAATCAGTCCCCCAGCCTGAAGTTGGATGTGTCTCAGTCTTCAACTTGTCTGTTTTCGAAACCATTTACATCATTCTTGTGAATGGTTTCCAGGGTTTCTCTACCCCTCTTGCTTAACCAGAGGCCGGTTATTCCTGCTGACTGCCTGATCAACCTGGCTGTTCCTGCTAGAGGTCCACACGCCTACATACTTGTCTTTGATGTGGTGCTTGTGAGTTTGTGTAGTGGAAGCCGTATGTGGTTGTATATGTGTAGTATGTATACGGCATTCATGTGTTATGTGTTGAGAATATGTAATAGAATATTTTAGAGGAAAGTGATAGTAATATGTTGCAAACGCGCGCACGCACGCACACACACACACACACACACACACACACACACACACACACACACACACACACACACACACACACACATATACAGTCACACAGTCACACACACACACACACACACAGTCACAATCTCACGCAGTGTTAACTCCTAAACTTTATCCCATTAACTTCCAGAAAATAATGATCTCAAAAGGACGCCAACCCTTAAATTAAACACCCCACGAAACAAAAAAAAAAAAAAAAAACTCCAGGGACTGAGAATTCCAGGGTTCAAGTTCCGGATTCCAGAATCAAGATTCTAAATTCCTGACTCTGGCGTCCAAAGTCACAGAAAAGATGAGAAATACATCAGTAAGATTCTTGTCGTGCTTAGTGGACGATCATGTTGTATATTTGGAAGGGAACTTGGAAGGGTGGAGGGGACTGGGTGGCTGGGGGGTTGAAGGGTACTGTGAAGGGACTTGGAGGTGGATGGAGGGAACTACAAGGAGTGGGAGAGATTTACGAGAGGATTGAGGAAGGTGAGGTGTCGGTTAGTGAGGGGAGAGAGAAAGCAAGTTAATAATAATACAGAAAAGGAAGAAAATTATAGAGAAACTGGTGATGAGAATAGAAACGGAGGAGGAAGAAGTAAAGCAGGACCACCGAGTGAATATTACGAAGAAAAACACTTAACGTAATTGACAATGGCAAGTCAGCAATACACCGAGAGAAAGAGGCAGGTGAAAGATGCCGTCACAACTGTTGTCAACAAAATCTTCCTGATGTAAGCTCCGTGGCTCAGGGGCACAGTTTTGGATTCTGTGGCATTTATGGATTTGGAAAAGGCGTATGACAGGGTGGATAGGGGAGGCAATGTGGCAGATGTTGCAGGTGTATGGTATAGGAGGTAGGTTACTGATAGTGAAGAGTTTTTACGAGGATAGTGAGGCTCAAGTTAGAGTATGTAGGAAAGAGGGAGATTATTTCCCAGTAAAAGTAGGTCTTAAACAAGGATGTGTGATGTCACCGTTGTTGTTCAGTATATTTATAGATGGGATTGTAAGAGAAGTGACTGCGAGGGTCCTGGCAAGAGGCGTGGAGTTAAAAGATAAAGAATCAAACAAAGTGGGAGTTGTCACAGTTGCTCTTTGCTGATGACACTGTGCTCTTGGGAGATTCTGAAGAGAAGTTGCAGAGGTTGGTGGATGAATGTGGTAAGATGTGTAAAAGAAGAAAATTAAGAATGAAAATAGGAAAAAGTAAGATGATGAGGATAAAAAGATTAGGTAACGAAAGATTGGATATCAGGTTGGAGGGAGAGAGCATGGCGATGAATGTACTCAGATATTTAGGAGTGGACGTGTCAGCAGATGGGTCTATGAAAGATGAGGTGAATCATAGAATTGATGAAGGGAAAATGATAAGTGGTGAACTTAGGAGTCTGTGGAGACAACGAACTCTGTTCGTGGAAGCAAAGAGGGGAATGTATGAGAGTATAGTTTTACCAACGCTCTTATATGGGTGTGAAGCATGGGTGATGAATGATGCAACGAGGAGAAGGCTGGAGGCAGTGGAGATGTCATGTCTGAGGACAATGTGTGGTGTGAATATAATGCAGAGAATTCGTAGTTTTGGAAATTAGGAGGTGCAGGATTACCAAAACTATTATCCAGAGGGCTGAGGAGGGGTTGCCGAGGTGGTTCGGACATGTAGAGAGAATGGAACTAAACAGAATGACTTCGAGAGTGTATAAATCTGTAGTGGAGGGAAGGCGGGGTAGGGGTCGGCCTAGGAAAGGTTGGAGGGAAGGGGTAAAGGAAGTTTTGTGTGCGAGGGGCTTGGACTTCCAGCAAGCATGCGTGAGCGTATTTGATAGTGAATGGAGACAAATGGTTTTTAATACTTGACGTGCTGTTGGAGTGTGAGCAAAGTAACATTTATGAAGGGATTCAGGGAAGCCGGCAGGCCGGACTTGAGTACTGGAGATGGGAAGTACAGAACCGGCACTCTGAAGGAGGGGTGTTAATGTTGCAGTTTTCTAACTGTAGTGTAAGCACGTCTCTGGCAGGACAGTGATGGAGTGAATGATTGTGAAAGTTTTTCTTTTTCGGGCCACCCTGCCTTGGTGGGAATCGGCCGATGTGATAGTAAAGAATAAGGCAAGCGAAAATTTGTGTATGCAATAATTTCGCAAAAATCATTGTGATGCTAACGAAAAAAAAAATTTCATTGTGTCTGTGTATTACTAAATTATTGTAAAGTTATCTAAAATATATTTAGTTTGATTAGGCTAAATTAAATTGCGTTTGTTATAATAAGGTTAGGTAAGTTTTCTAAGGTGTTTTTGGTACAAAATTGTTAATTTTTACTTAACACAAATGAAAAAAAATGATCTTTAAACGTATAAGAGAAAATTTTAGAAAGGACTTGATTTTAAACGAGTTCTTGCTAATTGACCTATTTTCCCTTAAATGGCTTATGAGAATAAAGAAAATGAGGAAATCAAAGGAAGAGTAAATAACGAATAATTAGAAAGGAGAGAACGTAAGATAAGGAACATCACCTGAGAAAACCACTTTTTCGTAATTAACATTATATTGGGAGGGAGAAAACACTGACCCTAGGCTGGAGTGCTTCCAGCACTACTGGAGATTCCTTACACAGGATCTGACATTCCAGAATTACTCAAGTTTTCTAACACACTGGAAAAAGAAGTTTGGAGAGGAAGGAAGGGAGAGAGAGAGAGAGAGATGGCTGCATTGAAAAGAAGGAGAAAGGGACCTAGGAGAAGTTTGGGGAAAACAAAAGGGAAGAGGGAGTGTGAGTGTGTGTGTGTGTGTGTGGAAATTGATTCAAGAGACTTATAACTAGAGGTGAAGGACAACACTAAAGAGGCTAAGAGGAGTATTCTCTTCACCACCACCACCACCACCACCACCACCACCACCACCCCCACCACCACCACCACCACCACCACCACCACCACCCCCACCACCACCACCACCACCACCACCCCCTCACTACCGTCCTCCCCCTCGCCCGTCCTCTCCTCACTACCACCCCTCACCACCATCCCTCCCAATCACCACCCCTCACCACCATCCCTCCCATTCACCACCCATCAGCACCGTCCTCCCCCTCACCACCATCCTCCCCCTCACCACCATCCTCCCCCCCTCACCACCACCCCTTACCACAATTCCTCACCACAATCTCCCCTCACTACCAATCTTAACCATCATCCCGCCAATTACTAGTCACCACTGCACCAGGTCTCGTCTCTAGGCTACACTAATCAGAAAGAGGTAATGTGGCTATTAAAACACGTTTGTTACGCCCTTTCTAGGCGCTCATACAAGACGGCAGAGTCTAGTCCAGGAGCGTGACGCAGGGGCCATGATAACAGGAATAACCAATAGAGTAAAATAGATAACATCAACTCTTGAAATTCTCTGCTCTTCAAAATGCCCATGAGTATTTGTACTCGTCTATTTGTACTCACCTAGTTGAATATCCATGGATCGATTTAAGGCTCCTGGCCCCGTCTCTTAACTCTTATAGACTCAATACTGCTGCTGCTACTGGTTTTATCGCAGTCACCAACGATAGTTCCGCGGACACGGGAGAATTACGGAATGAAACTCGAAGATATAATGAAAAAAATGTTTATGCATGGGCCTAGTCTCTCTCTCTCTCTCTCTCTCTCTCTCTCTCTCTCTCTCTCTCTCTCTCTCATACTCACGCGAGTAGCAATCTCTCCTCTAAAAGCCTGTAACAAAACAATATCCTGGGTACATACGCAGCCAAGACACAAAACAATAAAAATTCAACGACTACAATACTGTACTCCCAGACAGAAAAATTCTGATGTCATCGTAAGAGGGGAAAATCGGTCTGTATTGATCAGAACCAAGAGGGGAAACAAGCCTCTCTCAGACGAGCATTCAAAGAGAGGGGAAAATGTCCTCATAGATCCCTTGTTAAGTGAAAATAACCACTACTCTTCAGTGTGTCATACCTTAACATTATTCTTAGTAACTTGTGGAATATATATATATATATATATATATAATATATATATATATATATATATATATATATATTTGGTATGTAAAATAACCACAGTAATAAAAACTAGTAAAATTTCAAGACCTTGATTTTTCACATTCTTAATGTGAGAAATCACGAAAGCTCTTGGAATTCACCATTAAAATTTACCGAAGTAATTTTATGAAACAAGTTTAGCCGTGGGAGTAACTCAAACCTGACGACCTTCTTACCAGGGGAAACACACGGTGAGGTCCACTTAGCCGACTGCACCACGACTCAAACTTATAAAGATGTCATGTGGGTGACTGTGTGTACTCGCCTAATTGTACTCGCAGGAGTCGAGACTCAGCTCCTGGCCCCTCCTTATTGAACGCTACTAGGTGTGTGTGTGTATATGTTTGTTTTTTTTTCGTCAGCGCATACAGCAGACAGGTACCTGGATATTAGTCCCCCTGTCCTCCATCTAGCAGTAAATAGGTACCTGGGTGTTAGTCTCCTTAAAGCTTTTGCTTCTCTTCACTTAGCAGTATCCTGTGTATCAGTTGACTGTTGTGGGTCGCATCGTGTCACTGCGCGTGTTTTGGTCACCGCACGGCTCGAGTAATATATCCTACAAGTCCATCTCGCTCTACCTCAAGGTAGGCAAAAAAAAAAAAAAAGGAATATTACAGGATGGTCGTAAAATTACTAAGTGGAAAAATATTAAAATATTCTTATGTGCGTAGTGTGTGTGCATATATATTTATGTAATTATGCATACTTTTGTGTATACTGGCGTAAGCGTATGTATAGGTGTGCATTGTGTGTATATATAGTAATGTATACTTGGGTATATATCTGAATTTTGTTGCATTTCATTCTGTCTATTCCCGTTCTTGCCCGTCTTTTTAAGGCGAATCCGCCTCTTAAGGAGATGGAGGGAACGTCTTACCGTCAGGATAAGGACCATCTTCGAAGAACTGGTCTTCTGTCTGATCTGTCATATTTTCGCGTGACTTATCGACTTCCACCTGATTTATACATATAATCACAGTTATCTCTCCTTCACCTCTTGAACACAATATATTTGAAAAAAGACTTGAAGCTCTTTGCTTCGGATTCCTCAGAGCCTATACTGTCCGTTATTTCTGCTCATCTGGGAAGAGTCGGAGGCTCACGCAGGATCATCCTCCTGAGTGCTCTCTCTCTCCAGTTTCTCAGGATTGCGTTACGTTGCTTGCCTCTCCTGTTTCTCTGTACGTTTTTGAGACCTTTTCTCTTCCAACTGTCTTCAGAGGGTCGCAGTGACATGGTACCTGTGGATTACAAGGTAGGACTGGTAGACTATGAGGAGGAAAATGTAGAAGATTGAAAGGAGTCATTAGAAATAGGTTAAGTTGGCTATATTACGAGAGGTTTTTGGAGGCGACTTGTAGTAGTGGTGACAGGGGTAGAGGAGAGTAGTGGTGACGGGTAGAGGAGTGACTTCAAGAGTTTTAGTGCGTTGAGGCAGCGTTCAAGATTACCTGGGAGGTGATCCGAGTCTGTGGACGAATGTGAATCTGTAGTGCAGTGGGTGTCATGTACATAAGCTGAAATGGCTGGCATCGTTTCCTTTTCGGAAGGGAGAGGAAATGTCGATGCAGCAGATGTGAAAGATGACACCCTAGGAGTAGAACACTGTTGACTGCTAAGGAGATTGTATTTCCAAATCAATCATCATAGGCGGATCCGAAGAGGAT
>NC_091348.1:17677861-17682729 GCF_038502225.1 Cherax quadricarinatus
CACACACAAGCCAACTACAGCTTAAATCAGTTATAAACAGCAGCGACGAGTCTTCGAGTCATAAGAATATCATCAGTAAATAATAATAATACTGTCAGTGATTGAAATGGAAGGAATAATTATCAAGATGCAAAAAAAAAATTGCAACAAAAGCAGCAACAACGATAGAAATAGCTGTAAAGTGGAAACTTTTATTTTTTGTACAACCTAATCACTACCTCAGACCGAGTCGCGGGGGCGTTGACCCCCGAAATCCCCTCCAGGTAAAACTTCTTGTTTTCTATATGCTGAACTACAGACAGGTAGGTGTACAAGGTGTTAGCAACACACACTGTTCCGTACCATCTCTTTGCTGGGCTCCCATAACACTCCCACGTTCGCAGGATCACACGATCCAAAACCAGAAGTAACATTTGCAACACTCTCCAGTTCTCAACATCACTGCATTGAATACCTGAGTAGTAACCTGAATTGCAACATTCGCAAGATTTCAAAATCACAACATTCATTACCAGTAGTAACATTCTTTTTCAAGAATCATAAATTCCAAGACTCACAAATGCCACATCGTTTACAGTTCCAACATTGTCTGAAGGTAAAAAATCAGTAGAATAACATTTACAATACTCCTAAGAGGTCAACATTACAAAGGTTCATTAACAACACAAAAAATTGCAACACAAGTTCAAACCAAGTGTAACATTTGTAACACCAACAGAGGGTCCATACCTCACAAAATTCAATACAACAACAGCAGTGTTCACAAGGACACAACGTACAGTACCTACATTAACAACTAACTACAATATATGTAATCTCGCCCATCCCTCACACACACTAACAAATTGGCTTTATCTGCTTAAAATCACAATGATCGAATGAATATTAATGTAACGACACAGTGGAGCCCGCATACCGAACAGACGGAAGGTTGGTAGTTAGTTAGTTACCATTTCGTGTGTGTGTGTGTGTGTGTGTGTGTGTGTGTGTGTGTGTGTGTGTGTGTGTGTGTGTGTGCGTGTGTGCGTGTGTGCAGGAGCAGATTTACTAAGCTTAAGCTCCAGGGCCCCTAATCCCGGAGGGGCCCTAGAAGCCACTTTAGTCCACATTACTTAAACTTAAAATTTTGGTCTACTGTATGAGAAGATTTTTAATAATAATAATAATAATAATAATTCAATACAAAATAGCAGTTAAAATATAAATTAAAAGGTTATTAAAGTATCATGCAGGCAAGTCGTTGCTGTTTGCGAAGGTTACTCCATAACAGTTCAAGCTTCAGGGCCCCAGATATGTAGGTCCGCCACTGTGTGTGGGAGGGGCTTCATAAGTACGGCTATGGTCATGGTGTCCGCTCTTCAGTAATTTCTTCACAATATAATTAATATTTTAAAATTCCTGCGGTTGTACCCCTTATCACTACTACTATTAATTTATGTCATTGTTCCACCACTCTCTTTGCGAAGAAAAAATGTTATAGTATCCCTTCGGCTTCATTTTCCTTTCTTAGTTTACAAGTGTGTCCTGGTGTATACAATCCAGGTGTCGTACTCTCGGCAGTAGTGAAGACATGTTGAAGATTAAGATTTTTATTGGGACAACGTTTCACTCGGTGAAGAATTTTATAAAGAGTTACTGATGCTCCAGACAGAGCAAAAAAATTTGTAGCTAAAGCTTGCTCTGCGTTTTGTCTTTCACCATCACTGTTAAAAGCACTAAGATGTCTTCCTAATCTGCCCTTTCCAATTATTTCACGATGTATGTAGTTAAACATATCAGCCTATATATAAATCTCAAATTTTTTTTAGCTCTTGAAGCCCTTGTTCTGGACATCGTCTACATGTTGAAGACAGCCATCAGGTGTCTGCCGTTGGTCAACCACCTTAATGTATGAAAGAAGGGGGTTAAAAGGTTCTCTGGTATCTTTCACTTGTTGGGTTATTTCTTAGTGTATTCATGGCACCCTTCTTATTAATTGGAAGTAATTTGCACCGTCTGTCCAGCCTCTTGCTTTCATAAGAAGTGATTTCTGTGTGAAGATTCGGGAGCAGTTTCTCTATGACTTATTATGGAGGACATTGTTTTGGAGATAGAGTACTACGTGTTAGGGAGTACTACACACAGACTTCATGAATAAAATAAGGAATCCGCGGTATTCTTGACTCAGTATAAAACATGGAATGTTCTAACTGAACCACCGACATGTTGTTCCTCTTGTTGCGTCTTTTCTCGTGCTTTGTTGGGTTGCTCCTCCCGTTTCTCGTTTCTCTTTCTCTTCAGCCCCCCTGCTTCTCCTTTTCCATATTGCGTTACACTCCTATTCCTCCTCCTCCATTTTGCTTCGCTTCCTCCTAATCCCCCCTGTTATCGCTTTCCCCATCATATCCCCCGAGAACAAAAAAAATAGACATGCGTGTACCTTTTGACCATACGCATTATGCGTTACGAGCTAGTCTAAGGCCTTATCACGATTTTTACTTTTTTTTTGCCTTCATTAATAGCATTTGTTTCTTTTCTTCTCGCTGGGTTTGTCTAATTTGATACGCTAAGATGGGCACCAGCATCCCCGCCAAACCTGAGATGCTGCGCCCTTGAAATATTAATAACTATTAATTATGTTGGGTACACAGGTTTCATCTTACACACACACACACACACATATATATATATATATGTCGTGCCGAATAGGCAGAACTTGCGATCTTGGCTTAAATAGCAACGCTCATCTTGTCATACAGGACAAGCGAAACTTTGTGTATGTAATAATTTCACCAAAATCATTCTAAACCTAACGGAAAAAAATATATTTCACTCTGTTTAGTATTAAATTACTGTAAACAAATCTAAAATATATTTAGTTGGGTTAGGCTAAAATAAATTGTTCTTGTTATAATAAGGTTAGGTAAGTTTTCTAAGATTCTTTTGGTGCAAAATTATAAATTTTTACATTAACATTAATGAAAAAAATATATCTTTAAACGTATAAGAGAAAATTTTAGAAAGGACTTCATTTTAAATGAGTTCTTGCTAATTGGCCAGTTTTACATATTCGGCACGATATTATATATAAGCAGGTTCTAATTAATTAGTATTCCTCTTTTGTTTGGAGGATGATAATTTCTCATTCCATTTATAATAATTATATACTTGTATATTAAGAATGTAGAAGGTAGTAGGTTGGTAGACAGCAACCACCCAGGGAAGTACTACCGTCCTGCCAGATGACTGTGAAACAGAAACCTGTAACTGTTTTGCATGATGGTAGGATTGCTGGTTTCTTTTTCTGTCTCATAAACACGCTAGATAACAGGGATATCTTGCTACTCCTACTTACACTTTGGTCACACTTCACAGACACGCACATGCATATATATATATACATACATCTAGGTTTTTCTCCTTTTTCTAAATAGCTCTTGTTCTTCTTTATTTCTTCTATTGTCCATGGGGAAGTGGAAAAGAATCTTTCCTCCGTAAGCCATGCGTGTCGTATGAGGCGACTAAAATGCCGGGAGCAATGGGCTAGTAACCCCTTCTCCTGTAGACATTTACTAAAAAAGAGAAGAAGAAAAACTTTATAAAACTGGGATGCTTAAATGTGCGTGGATGTAGTGCGGATGACAAGAAACAGATGATTGCTGATGTTATGAATGAAAAGAAGTTGGATGTCCTGGCCCTAAGCGAAACAAAGCTGAAGGGGGTAGGAGAGTTTCAGTGGGGGGAAATAAATGGGATTAAATCTGGAGTATCTGAGAGAGTTAGAGAAAAGGAAGGGGTAGCAGTAATGTTAAATGATCAGTTATGGAAGGAGAAAAGAGAATATGAATGTGTAAATTCAAGAATTACGTGGATTAAAGTAAAGGTTGGATGCGAGAAGTGGGTCATAATAAGCGTGTATGCACCTGGAGAAGAGAGGAATGCAGAGGAGAGAGAGAGATTTTGGGAGATGTTAAGTGAATGTATAGGAGCCTTTGAACCAAGTGAGAGAGTAATTGTGGTAGGGGACCTGAATGCTAAAGTAGGAGAAACTTTTAGAGAGGGTGTGGTAGGTAAGTTTGGGGTGCCAGGTGTAAATGATAATGGGAGCCCTTTGATTGAACTTTGTATAGAAAGGGGTTTAGTTATAGTGAATACATATTTTAAGAAAAAGAGGATAAATAAGTATACAAGATATGATGTAGGGCGAAATGACAGTAGTTTGTTGGATTATGTATTGGTAGATAAAAGACTGTTGAGTAGACTTCAGGATGTACATGTTTATAGAGGGGCCACAGATATATCAGATCACTTTCTAGTTGTAGCTACACTGAGAGTAAAAGGTAGATGGGATACAAGGAGAATAGAAGCATCAGGGAAGAGAGAGGTGAAGGTTTATTAACCAGAAGAGGAGGCAGTTAGGGTAAGATATTAACAGCTATTGGAGGATAGATGGGCTAATGAGAGCATAGGCAATGGGGTCGAAGAGGTATGGGGTAGGTTTAAAAATGTAGTGTTAGAGTGTTCAGCAGAAGTTTGTGGTTACAGGAAAGTGGGTGCGGGAGGGAAGAGAAGCGATTGGTGGAATGATGTAAAGAGAGTAGTAAGGGAGAAAAAGTTAGCATATGAGAAGTTTTTACAAAGTAGAAGTGATGCAAGGAGGGAAGAGTATATGGAGAAAAAGAGAGAGGTTAAGAGAGTGGTGAAGCAATGTAAAAAGAGAGCAAATGAGAGAGTGGGTGAGATGTTATCAACAAATTTTGTTGAAAATAAGAAAAAGTTTTGGAGTGAGATTAACAAGTTAAGAAAGCCTAGAGAACAAATGGATTTGTCAGTTAAAAATAGGAGAGGAGAGTTATTAAATGGAGAGTTAGAGGTATTGGGAAGATGGA
>NC_091348.1:17682829-17722829 GCF_038502225.1 Cherax quadricarinatus
ATATATGTGAACAGTATTTAGATAAGGCTAAAGAGGTCTTTGTGGCATTTATGGATTTGGAAAAGGCGTATGACAGGGTGGATAGGGGGACAATGTGGCAGATGTTGCAGGTGTATGGTGTAGGAGGTAGGTTACTGAAAGCAGTGAAGAGTTTTTACGAGGATAGTGAGGCTCAAGTTAGAGTACATAGTAAAGAGGGAAATTATTTCCCAGTAAAAGTAGGCCTTAGACAAGGATGTGTGATGTCACCGTGGTTGTTTAATATATTTATAGATGGGGTTGTAAGAGAAGTAAATGCGAGGGTCTTGACAAGAGGCGTGGAGTTAAAAGATAAAGAATCACACATAACGTGGGAGTTGTCACAGTTGCTCTTTGCTGATGACACTGTGCTCTTGGGAGATTCTGAAGAGAAGTTGCAGAGATTGGTGGATGAATTTGGTAGGGTGTGCAAAAGAAGAAAATTAAAAGTGAATACAGGAAAGAGTAAGGTTATGAGGATAACAAAAATATTAGGTGATGAAAGATTGGATATCAGATTGGAGGGAGAGAGTATGGAGGAGGTGAATGTATTCAGATATTTGGGAGTGGACGTGTCAGCGGATGGGTCTATGAAGGATGAGATGAATCATAGAATTGATGAGGGTGCACTTAGGAGTCTGTGGAGACAAAGAACTTTGTCCTTGGAGGCAAAGAGGGGAATGTATGAGAGTATAGTTTTACCAACACTCTTATATGGGTGTGAAGCATGGGTGATGAATGTTGCAGCGAGGAGAAGGCTGGAGGCAGTGGAGATGTCATGTCTGAGGGCAATGTGTGGTGTGAATATAATGCAGAGAATTCGTAGTTTGGAAGTTAGGAGGAGGTGTGGGATTACCAAAACTGTTGTCCACAGGGCTGAGGAAGGGTTGTTGAGGTGGTTCGGACATGTAGAGAGAATGGAGCGAAACAGAATGACTTCAAGAGTGTATCAGTCTGTAGTGGAAGGAAGGCGGGGTAGGGGTCGGCCTAGGAAAGGTTGGAGGGAGGGGGTAAAGGAGGTTTTGTGTGCGAGGGGCTTGGACTTCCAGCAGGCGTGCGTGAGCGTGTTTGATAGGAGTGAATGGAGACGAATGGTTTTTAATACTTGACGTGCTGTTGGAGTGTGAGCAAAGTAACATTTATGAAGGGGTTCAGGGAAACCGGCAGGCCGGACTTGAGTCCTGGAGATGGGAAGTACAGTGCCTGCACTCTGAAGGAGGGGTGTTAATGTTGCAGTTTAAAAACTGTAGTGTAAAGCACCCTTCTGGCAAGACAGTGATGGAGTGAATGATGGTGAAAGTTTTTCTTTTTCGGGCCACCCTGCCTTGGTGGGAATCGGCCAGTGTGATAAAAAAAAAATAATAATATATATATATATATAGGAAAATCATTTAGTTTCCCATACACACGTTTATCAATAAAATCATATCCTCTAAACTCTCCAAATTGCTCCGCTTTGGAAAAAAATTGGTTTGGGTAATTAATCAGCAGCAAACTTTCTCTTGCTCTCCCTGGATGACTGATGATCGCGTCCCTCCTCACTTTCCTCCATAACTCATAACCAGAGAGAGAGAGAGAGAGAGAGAGAGAGAGAGAGTTTTTTGGGAGGGAGATATTTACATAAAGGTTAGAATAAGAACACTTGCAATTATTTTCTGGCTGGTAATGGTTATGGCATTTCAGGTCATTTGCAGACATAATTCTGTCAATATATGAATTAAAATTACATAAATATTTATGTAATATGTATTTATCAACTAATAGGGATGACTTGGAACCAGGTACTGAATATGCACCACTTTCCCGCTTATTGCCTTTGCACCTGCTATGGCAACTCATCTGCATCCTGGACCCGGCTTGGTTGGATTTGTCATTTCAGTCAAACCTTCAAATTATAGAGCTGTCCATGGGCCTCCCTGTTATATACAAAACCTGTGTTGTCATTTTTGACCCAACTTCATGAATAGCCAGATTACTACCATTGTTTTATACCACAGTGTGGATGTACAACAGCAGGTTGACTTCCCTTTTGCAACACTTCGTCAACAATTCTTCATGTCTGGTGTGACTTACTGTTGAAGAACATCGCTATAATGAGACTTTCGAGAAACTGTGTTACCTGACCCAGTGAAAACTGGGTATCCTACCGTAGACGCTTCAGTACATCTTCCTCTTCAACACACCTCTGTTATTTAATATTATATAATTTACTTTATTATGATAAAGAGTGAAGGGATGACGTGTTTCTGCTATTTGTTTCTCTCCTATACACTCTCACTACCCACCCTTCTGTTGACACTTGCCTTTTGAAGTGTTAAAGCATATTCTTAATATTTTCCCTTAATCTTTTACACATTCTTTTTCGCCATTTTTCTGTCTTTCATAATATTACGCGTATTCTGTGTATTTTCCTCATTTATTTTACAGATGTTCTGGGCTACACCCTTCGGGGTAGCCCAGTGGTGAGAGGCGTGACTCTCACCACTGGGGTCCAGGGCTCGAAACCCGGAAGAACTACTAGAATAATTTGAATATATTTGTAATTTTAATTTAATCTATAAATTATAAATAATATTTTATATTTATAATAGTTAAATAAATTATAATTTAAAATTTTTTAATATTACTAATTATGTTAAATATCTTATATTGAAAATAAATCGTAATTATATATTAATTATCAATTAATTATACTATTATATACTATCATATATATTTATGTAATATATTTTTAAAATACAATGATAATCTTGCTTTGCCTCTTCAATTTTCTTTAAAAGTAGTGATAGTAATTTCGGATATTTATTCGCGAACGCCTATAAAGTTATATTCGCAAATTCTGTTTTTCTAGTGCCATGTGATTAATTTTAGTTTGCTCTCCCATGTTATGAGTTAACACTTGCACTTGATTTATAGACTCAGAACACAAGATGTCACTATTTTTCACTTTTTTTTTATTGCTTCCTGACGTACTCGCGTAGTCAGACTCGAGGTTGACGTTGGGAAGGTGCTGTGAATATTCAATCCATGAGAGGAAAATCGAGCTTCTGTTGTTTCACACAACTTCTTAACACACAAAAAAACTCGGTTTCTCATTTTCAGTTAATTTCCAAAAATTATTCTGAAAGAAATTTTAAATTCTAAAGTAAAAAAAAATCATTGTTTTCTTAAGCACTCTGATCCTACCTCAGATCGTTTTAAATTCCAGTGATGTCTCAGAAATACTAGCAACTGCTCTAGTTGCCACCAACAACAGTGGGCTAACGTGTAGCCCCATCTAAGGAATACCACCACTTCTTCTCTACAATACCATCTACAGCAGTGACTGTTTTGAGAAACAACTATTAAGCCAGTTTTGTGCGTTTATGTACGGACGAGGATCTCTCTCTCTCTCTCTCTCTCTCTCTCTCTCTCTCTCTCTCTCTCTCTCTCCTATCTAACAGCGACTGATGCAAGTCTAGTTTTTAAATTTTATAGCTTGGCTGATACCACTGAAAAAAATAACGAACGATAACCCTGGATGATAACGAATTTTCCACTACGATGACATACAGAGGATAATATTTTTTCCACTATAATATATCCCGCAAAAAGATAGCACTAGATTAGAAATTTCATTCCACGATGACGCATAAATCAAACGACAAAACTAGATAGGAATCTATTTTCTAGACTGATTGAACATTGCCTCGCTAATAAATTCCCAAGTCAGGGGGAGACACCGGCTCAACCCCCAACTTGCGTAAAGCTAATGGAAGCTCAGGAAACAGGACCTTTTCCTCTAAAGTTTCCAAAGTTGGAGTGTTTGGCGCTCGTGCAGGAAACAATTATTGGTAGTGTGGTGCGTATTTGCCTCAAGCTTCCATTTGTAGGGAGGGAGGGAAGAGGCTTCCTGACTAGAGGGAGGGAGGGAAAGATTCTGTCTGCGTAGAGGGAGGGATGAAACGAGAAAGGGAGGTGTAAAGAGAGAAATAAGTTGACAAAGAGGAGGAGAGTTGATTTGGATGGTAGAAATGCAGTAATAGAAAGGTTTAGGTAGAGACAATGATGGGGAGGTTGTAGGAAAGAACGGAGGGAGTGAGACAGACAAGAGATGGAAGTAGAGATGAAGAGAGTTGAAGAAGAGTAAAGCGTGACTCAGGTAGCGATGGAAGAAAAGATTCAGAGGTGGAGGTATGGATGGAATAGATAGTCGGGGAAGATGTAGGTTGAGAGGAACAGTGTGTGACTGATAAGGTAGTCGGCAACTGGGGCGGTGGGATGAAAACTTGACATGAGGGAGGCAGGTGTTGCAGAGCAAGTGATCGACCTGAGAAATATATCGCGGAACTGTGAGGAATATTATTATTAATACTGTTGCTGAGGTTGATGTCCTTGGAACGATATTCACCAAAATCACTAAAACCTGCAGGGGCTTATATAATACCTGAGAAATGAGAGGTAATAAGATTTAATTCAAGGACGGGTACAGTAGCTCAATTTCCTTAGAGCAAGAACCCTTCACCAGCATCAAGGCATATTCCTTGAAGGAACAGCCCGAGAAAGCAGTAACAGTATAAATAATCTATAAATCAGTATGTAGTGAAGTTTACAAATCATCGAGCAGTGAAACTTGCTAACAAAAAAAGTAACACTTTCACCTTCTTCTCGTTAAATTGTCGTTCGTATATCATAAAGATCTAAACGCATGTTGGTCACTCAGCGCAAGGCGTAGTGTAATCACCTACCGTCTCCAGAGCACGTTTCGCACCCTGTTATAAAAAATGTATTACCAGCTATGAACTACACAGTGTTGGTGCCTATACGTTTTGTGATGATTCCCGGCAGGTGAAAAGTTTCCAGCCTTGCTTTACGTGCCCCTCTTCCTCTTCCCATTAAGTTTCTTTTTTGGTTCTCCCTCGCCTGCTGTAAATATAGCGATTGGCACATGTAACTCCCTTCCCCCCGCCCGCTCTAGATCACTGAAGAGCACCCACAATGCCTGACTCATGATGCCTTCCCAATTCTGAAATGATCGTAGCGAGGGAGATAAAGTCAAGGTGCGAACCTCTTAAGAGAGGGTATGAAGGAGAGAGAGAGAGAGAGAGAGAGAGAGAGAGAGAGAGAAATATAATTTCTGGTACCTACACTAGCACATCATCAGTTTCAAACTACACACAGTAGTTGAATTCAATAAATTGCTCAGATGTATTAACAATGCAGACTTAAGTGAATTATTAGATGTGCAAAATGCACATAAAGTGTGAATAGATCCGAATGTAAAATGCCAACTCTTGAGAAGATAAAAATAACTTCCAACCAAAAACACAGAGGAATAATGAGAGTCTAATTATCCTGGATGACCCAGCAGCTTATATATACCACAGGTCGTAAAGGCAAAGTATACTAGATATGTAAGGAAACTCGGAGGATTATACTACTCCATAGGTGTACAAAGCGAAAGTGAGGGAATGGTTATAAATGGAAAATGTAATCTAGAAAATAAAAAATTACCCGAAATGTTGAACTTAACTACAAAATAATTAAGCATACCGAAAAAAAAGAATAAAGTTTAAACCACCACAAAACCTTTAACAAGTGATGACCATACAATGACAAGTACCAGTGAAGATATATGGTCTCTCCACTCTCTCAGTGCATCTTTCTTTGGGGTTTTAACTTCAGAGATAAGAGGTCATTATACCTCGGTCACAGCGTCTCTGCTGGAACTAAAACAAACCCAGAAAATATCAGAGAAATTAACCAGTTGCCTCAATGTGCCCCGTTATGTCTTCTGATAAACGCTTTTTCCATGTACTCCTACGTACACTCAATGTACTCCTGTGTACACTCTTGCCGAATAAGTAAAACTTGCGATTTTGACTCAAATAGCGACACTCTTCCTGCCGAATAGGTCAAGCGAAAATTTGTGTATGCGATAATTTCGCAAAAAATTATTCTGAACCTAACGAAAAAAATATATATCATTGTGTTTGTTAATTATTAAATTATTGTAAACTTATCTAAAATACATTTAGTTGGATTAGGTTAAATTAAATTGCGCTTGTTATAATAAGGTTAGATAACTTTTATAAGGTTCTTTTGGCATAAAACGTATAAGAGAAAATTTTAGAAAGGACTTAATTTTAAACGAGTTCTTGCCAATTGACCAATTTTACCTATTTGGCACGACATACATATATAATATATATAGATAATATATATATAAATATATATATATATAAATATATATATATATATAAATATATATATATATAAATATATATATATATAAATATATATATAAATATATGTATATGTATAATGTTTTCCTTTCCATTGTATATTTGTTAATATATTTTGTTTACAAATAAAGTTCACATAAAGATCTCATCCTCTTCTAGTTTTCATTATCCCTGGTCTCCAGCAACTGTTATAGCACACTTTTCGTGTAAAACACTGGAGCTGTGCTGAAAGAAGGCAAACGTTTGAAGTGTCTCTGTGACGGCCAGCATCTTACCGCCTGTGTGATTTAGCTGGAAGATCCTCAAACCGGAGGAGCTTAAGTAAAAAAATAATATCAAAAACAGGCGGGAGGAAAAAGAGGGAGAGCAAGAGTGAGAATGTGTGTGTGTGTGTGTGTGTGTGTGTGTGTGTGTGTGTGTGTGTGTGTGTGTGTGTGTGTGTGTGTGTGTGTGTAAAAATAAATTAGAAATTAGACAGCAAGAGACCCCGACACATCGAGGCAATATACTGAGGACAAACCACGGTTTAGTTGCCACTACTACCTGTTTAGATAGTTGAAAGTAGGTTAGTATACCAGGAGGCTCTCTCCCCACCCTCCTCTCCTCTTTTCGACTTGTTGCCAGCAAAAAAAAATGATTGAATAAATGTATTACTGAATAAATACCGCAATACCGTAGTACCTTTGTGAGATACGACCGGTGGGTAAAAAAAAAAATAAAACCCTTCTATTGTTGAGCCATTTGAGAGAAGTTTACTTCGTTTTCCAGAATTCCAGGTTCCAACATCTGGATGTTGTAGGGTGCACCTGCACGCCCTCAAGAAACCTAGGAACTGCTGTTCAAACTTCCCCTCCTCCAAAGAGGTCCAGGAACTTAGATCAACACCCTCAAGAGTCCAGGTTCCCGTACTTTAACATTTTCAAGATGCGTAGCACTTGTAAGTTAACACTCAAAAGGTCCAAGAACTGTACATCAACACCATCAAGAGGCACAGAAGCTGTATAGAACATAAGACCCTTTTAGCAGAGGATCGTTTTAATACAACGTTTCGCCCAAGGCTGGACTTTATCAAATAAGGCCAACTAGCGCCCTGAGGTCAGGTTTGAAGAAAGACAGGGTATGCAATTGCGAGATCTAAGCGGATCTCAGATATGACTAGTCTTCCTCCGAGCCTCACCTCCTGGTGCTCGTTTGCCTTATAAGCCGGTTTATTTTCGTATTCCTGTATACTTGATGAAGCTCAGATTTGAGCGAAACATGGTATTAAAGGGATTATCTGCTACCAGAGTGGTTATTTCCACTTGTCGGTTTTAACCATGGTCTCCCTACAGGAGGTAGAGATCAGCACCGTTAAGAGTCACGAGAGATTAGATCAAAGCCATGAAGAGGCCCAAGAGATGCATCTCTACTAAATATTGAAAACAAATCAACAGTCTGACGAAACTAGGCTTTTCGTGGCCGTAGAGTTGTTTTTCTTATTCGGTATCCGTGGCGAGTTACCTTCAAGCACAGTACTTGCCTGAGTTATTTTTTTGAACCAGAGTTTTCTTTTTTTAATTCGAGAGCGTCTCGTCCAACCGGCTTTAATTTTCACTGCTGGTGTACTGGAACTAGGGCAGTGTTCCGTACAGTGACATGAGAAATCTTTCTTTGATCGGTTTTCAACCTTCAACACCAGTGAATCCAACTTAGCATGAGGCCAGAATTTTCAGTAGTTTTTTTTACGTGCCAATTTGCCAATGTATTTTTGTAAATTGTGTGGTATTTTTTTCCGTGAAATATTTTTATTATAACTTTTTTTTGAAAGGCGTAAGACGTTAACAGCCGATTGACGATAAGAGGTAAATATGCATTAGCTGTTAGTACTAATTTGTGCGTACATTAAAATAGTTAAAATAAAAATTGAAATCGTTTATTACAGATGGGGTTCAAACTTTCACTACTGATGTGTTCTGATGAACGAAAGGTTCGCCTTGTTATTGGGCTGCGTAAGACCCGATTTGCCAAAAGTATTAAATAAATTGTTATCATGTTTTCAGTGACTGATGAATGATCTGCTTTAAGCCTTGAATGCTCATGCATTTGATAAGCAGGATGATAACCTTCAAGTTAAGGCTGTGAAGGTGCAACTTTTTCAATATGCAAATGGAATGAAAAAAAAAAAAACTGGAATCATTGCACCCCGTGCAATAACATTTCATGAATTATTCTTCTTTCACTGAATCTCCATTGACTATCCCGGTTTTTTCACCGACTCTTCGGGGATTATGCCAGTTGTTTGGCTGATGTTTTGATGCCTCTCCTACTTCTTTCACTGACATTTCAATGCCTTCTTTACCGGAACTCTGGCAAAATAATATATATATATATATATATATATATATATATATATATATATATATATATATATATATATATATATATATATGTATGTATGTATGTATGTCGTGCCGAATAGGCAGAACTTGCGATCTTGGCTTAAATAGTAACGTTCATCTTGCCATATAGGACAAGCGAAAATTTGTGTATGCAATAATTTCGCCAAAATCATTCTGAACCTAACGAAAAAAAATATATTTCACTGTGTTTGTTTAGTATTAAATTATTGTAAACAAATCTAAAATATATTTAGTTGTGTTAGGCTAAAATAAATTGTTCTTGTTATAATAAGGTTAGGTAAGTTTTCTAAGTTACTTTTGGTGCAAAATTATAAATTTTTACGTCAACATTAATGAAAAAAATATATCTTTAAACTTATAAGAGAAAATTTCAGAAAGGACTTAATTTTAAATGAGTTCTTGCTAATTGACCAGTTTTACATATTCGGCACGATATATATATATATATATATATATATATATATATATATATATATATATATATATATATATATATATGGGTCCAGTCCTATATATATGTAAAATCTATTACCACATCGGCCGATTCCCACCAAGGCAGGGTGGCCCGAAAAAGAAAAACTTTCATCATTCACTCCATCACTGTCCTGCCAAAGGCGCGCTTACACTAAAGTTATAAAACTGCAACATAAACACCCCTCCATCGGGATAATTAAGAATCTAGTCAATAAAAGGCATTTATTGTGCATCTTTAGAGCAAAATCCTACCATTAACATACACGTATAGCTATGCAGGAGAGGTTTTAATTTCCTGCTTCCCCAGAGACGGAAGACACCTTCAGCGAACTCGTTCTTCAGGGTGTGGGGCCCACGACACTGAGATCCCCACCTCGTTATTAGCACTAAGTGATAAATATCGTCCAGTGCACACAGGGGAACACATTAAGACTCTCCATGGCAGAAATTTGGGTTCTCCGGGGCGTGCTAAGTGGAAGATAATAAGCCAAAATGCTTATGAGTTATCATCTCTGTGGAAGATTCTTGTGGAGTATATATATATTTATATATATATATATATTTTTATCATTGAGCAGTGATAATGAGGGGAAAAGGAAGGTTGCGTTTGTTGAGGCTGGTAGGTGTGTATGTGGTGGGGAGGGGGTGCGTTTGTGTGTATGTTTTCATATACATGTGAGAAAAGCAATATGCGACAGCGAGAAATATGAAAAAAAAATAGGATCGAAAAATCTCTTGTTCTGCTTTTACAGGAGCAAGTATCAAGCCGTGTGTAACAAGCCTCTTGCCCTAAACCTCCTTGATTGGCTCCCACCCTTCTGTTGATGATGCATCCAACACTAGCTCCGCCACCCTCGTTACAAATACCTTCTAACGAAGGGCTCTCGAATGAAGGATGCTGCAAGTGTATCTGGTACTGCATGCTGATGAAGGCCCGATGAATGAAGAAAAATGACTGAAGGAATGAAGAGACTAATTATAATTTTTTTAGGAAAATATTCATATAGTGAACGACACACTAATGAGGAGAATTCAAATAGATGAAGACTAGGATAGGCTACAGTAGTATCTGGACAAACTTCCTTTAGGTTTGGTTAGATAATTTGTTGCTTGAATTCATCCCCAGCAAATGCAACGTTATGAAATTTGGGGAAGGGGCCAAGAGACAAAAGACCGGACACGTTGTAGACTAAAGGGGGCAGAGGTTGGAGCCCCTCATTGAAAGAGAAGGACCTGGGTGTTACCCTCAGCCAATGCTTGCCTGACACATCTGAGAGTGGCCCATTTTGGAATACGCAGCACCAGTATGGAACCCACACCTGAGGAAGCATGTTAAGAAACTGGAGAAAGTGCAGAAATATGCAACGAGACTAGTTCCAGAGCGATAAGACGTTATAATGGAAAATATAACAACACATAAAATGATTAGGGGAATTGATAGGGCAGACGGGCCGGAAACAGGTACACGGGGTCACAGAGATGTCTGGAAGTATCTCTTCAGCATCAGAGTTGTCGAGAACTGGAATGACCTTGACGAAAAAGTGGAGACCGACTCCATTCATAGTTTCAAGAACAAGTACGATAGGGCCCACAAGACTAGGGAAGAGTGAATCTGACAAGCGGCAAGTTAAAAGGTGGGGGGCGTTCAACCTACCACTTGATCCCTGCAACTACATATAGGTGAGCACACATGCACACGCACGCATACGTACACCCGCGCTCGCGCGGTGTCTCAGTTATTAATATTAATGGTTCTTCCAGAATATGTCGAAAATCAAAATTGGTGGAAAGCTTCAGTTTATTCGAATTACATATCTAAAATCGCTGTGCTCATAATGCTTTAGTTGATATGAGATTCATCTGGAGATTAACTCTTTGCAAGCCACTGAGGACAGGCATAGCCATGACGAATTTCACTTTTCATAGAAAACTTTCACGGAGAAGATTTTGACAATTATTTGTGCTCGTCAGCCTGAAGCTTCAAAGATTGTGCTTGTTAATGATCGATATGACGTTACAAAAATCAAATAAAATTTTAGATAATTATTTGCGGCGTTAAATCAGTGTGGGTTATTCATTTTAAAACAAGTATCAATCTCATTCACTGTAATGGCACCTGTCATCCATATGAAGACTGCAGAGCCCTCACCAAAGACTTCAATAATACGTTCAAAAACCCACAGAAAAAGATCAGAATTCAACAATGTTTGGAGACTCGATTAACAAGTCTAGCATCATAAAAGGCGAATGTACAGTTTCTGTATTTACTGGGAAACAACTGTTGGAATTTGTCTTGTGGTGCAGATGCTAAACTAGTGGTTCTCAGTGTCGTCAAGTAGAAGCAGATAACATTGTTTTGTGTATACATCCACAATTTAGCAAAAAGGGCATAAATTGTATTTTTGTTTATGAAGTTTTTGCCTTTGCTGAGCATGTGTTTGAGAAATAAAGAGGAAACATCGTATATAATGCAACTGTAAAGAACCTTAGCACTCTGGCTGATTATCAGTTAGACTTCTGCATGAACTTACTGGATCAATTTAGCCACAAATTGCTTTGGTCGAGAGAACAAAGAAATCAAAAGAGGCTCACATACTATTGAAATCACTTGATATCACGAGTCTTTTTTTCCTCAGATACTTTAAAAGATGTCAAAATTCGCAGTCGAATATGTATATTGAGATAAGGACAGCTGAACCTTATTTGAAGCAATAGCTTTCACCCGGAGAATTCTCTCAGCCTGAAAGCAGAAAGCACCAATTATCATGTCTCTAATAAGATATAACAGGGTAGATAGCCAGTCCTTTCCACTTTAAGATGGGTGCTAAATTCTTGAAGGAAAGTGTCAACCAGTCCGTTAAGAAACCCTGTACTGCCTTAATATTTAGACAGCTTGATCTCAACTAAATGGTTTACAGTCACATCTGATTCTCAGGATTCTCAGGATGCTAGTTAGCTTTTGATCCAAGGAATTGGAGATACTCTTTTATTGCTCTTTTTCTTCAAGTATGTATTACTTATTACCAAACCTCTTTCTACACATAGTTCAGTTAAAGGCCTCCTATTCTCATTTACCCCTAGCACCCCAAATTTACCTACTACTCCCTCCACGACATTGTTACCTATCTCCCATTCTCATTCGCTCTATGACTCCCTGCGTGTTTAACACTTCATTATAAATATGAATATAATTATCTACAAACTAGCTGTCAACAGTGTAATTATATTAGTGCACAGAGCCATGTGCTGTCTGCGTGAGGGGGTAGGGAAGGTGTACTCAGGTGGCTGGCCCGAGTGTACATCATAATTATTACCCACAATTACCATCGTCTCCCCTCTCACGACGTTAACTCAACCAGGTCGCCGCCACAAATGCCAGGAGCTAACCAGGTACTGGCGACCAAATAAGGCGAGGCAACTCCCCTGTTACTGTTTGAATTACTTATATTTGTGTTTATATTTGTAGTTCAGTGACCAGTGTCTCTTTGTGCAAGGAAACGATTTCCATTTTATGGTGAGGTAGTGTATATGACTGCAACTGAATATATGTTACCGAGATTAGACTCTTGTCAGATTTCCATGGGATATTTAGATCTCTCTCTATCTCCCTCACACACACACACACACACACACACACACACACACACACACACACACACAAACACACACTTATGACTACATTCTAGACAGGGGCCTCTATTCTACGACAAACATATTCTCAGTACTGTATTATTTTTGGCACTCATTTTGTTGTCACTAGTTCCGTCCTCCCGATATCCAGCTTGTCCTCCCTGAGAACAAATGTCCCCGTTAACACCTGGCTCTCCTGAGGGAAAAAACTCCTGTCGCTAGCCAGAGTAAGAAGACCAACATCAACGTAACACAAGCCTGACAGCTGACAATGTTGATCCCCCTTCCAATAACACTAACATGTGCTTAGAGTTGGTAACTAAATGTACGCAAGATGTACATGTGTAAAGGATTTTAAAGTGCTTAATAAAGTACATAATAAATTTTAAGAGTAATTTAAGAAGTTCGTTCATTACGAAGTTTAAATTAGGATTTAACTTTTTAGCAGAATGATCGTTCAGTTTGTTATAGCAGCGTTTTCCTTAGTTTTGGGTTTTAGCCAATGACCTCCATTGAACTTGTATTGAGTCGGTACATCTCTGGCTCTTATTACAGCAGCTTGTTATACAAGCTGTGATCTTTTTGTTTTTATTTAACTTTTAAATTCAAACATATTACCAGATTAAATTTTTGTGCTTCATATATTTTATACCGTGTGTAATGCCCTTTCAGAACCTGAGTCATTGAAACGTTGATTTTTAATGGTAAAATCAAATATATGATACCGACATGTTGAGGAAAATGAAACGTGTGCTGACACTTTGGAAATATTATTAGGAACTTTTCAATCCTGGAAACTGAAACGTGTCCTGATAAAATGTTTTAAATGTTTGAATGACATAGATATGTACACCGACAGGTGTGTATATATGTATATGAGAGAGAGAGAGAAAAAGAGAGAATCAGATTCGATGGATATCCTTCAGGGGTAGCATATAAATTGTAAGAACACTAAACCATCATTGATTTATACAGCAGCAATTTTATCACGTTTTGACAAGCTTATTGTCATCCTCAGATATGAAAATCAAAGTACAGAAGTATTTAACTATGATATTACACCAATTGTTAAAATTACAATATAATGACATATTCAAAACCCTGTCTTTCTTCATTATTTAAAGAAATGGCATACAAAATTCAAGGCAAAATCTAAGTGGAAAAATGCTAATATCAGTAACAATATATAGATACGATGAGAAAATAAAAAGCATCGGAGTTCTGAGGATGATTCATGGGTATCCAGAGACTCGATAAACTTCGCTGTCAGAAGCGAATCCGCCATCACGTACACGAAACCATTTTTGTTTTCATCATTTAACGATATGCTACTACACTATTCTGTATAATAAATAGTTATACAGTGGGAAGGAAAGCTGTGTTTCCCTGTTATTTATATTGAAGCTCCAAGCACAGCTATGTATATAACTCATCCACAGAACTCTTCTTTTTTTTTTTTCACTTTACTCTTCATACATATTGCTGTTCATGTTAGCATTTTTTCAAGCTTGATCTTGGCTTCATTGTCGTATTCTCTTTTAAATGCTTAAAATAATAGCTTTAATGTTTTGAATATAGAAGTATTTTTTTTTTTATATTTTATTTAAAACGTCATATAACAACATATTAAATATATAAAAATCCATCCTTCATTAAACAGGTATACAAAACATAATACATGAACATAATACACCTTATAAAGTACGCTGCAGCACATATCCGATATTTACACCTAAGCCAACTAGTATTTCCCTAAACCATACATGATGAAATATCATATAAAAACATACAACGATACGTATAACATTATAACAAAAATTAAAGCCTTAAACATTAGTACATAAATAAATGACATATCCTCAAACATGTATCCTTATACTTGGACTACATTCTTGTCTTACCTTTGTTTCTATATATTTTTATTTATAACTTACAACAAATACAAGAATGCATAAGAGTTTAATAAAAGAAGAACTATACTGGATATTAACAATGACCTCTATCACACCATCCCAGTACTTAAAGTAACCCCATAGCCAATAACCATATGACAACCAATTACACATCCCACAACATTTCCTACAGAACTCCTTCTTTTACAATAATTAATAATGCCAATGCAGCCAAAAATATTTACATGGACCGTTCTAAGTAATACCTTAAGTAACCTAACAATTAGGGTATATACCCTTTCCTCATTAAACCGTAATGGGAATTTACCATAAGTTGGTGTTGCAAGAACAAAACAAAACACAAAACTATAAAAGTACATACGAAAACAGAGTTCGACATTACCTTCCTATACACACACACCTGAATCAGAGGAAGAATATTCACACACAATATGTAATATCAATAATAACGCATCAACCATGAAATTCCAACTGTCATGACGACATTACATAACATGGAGTTTACACGTAAAATATAAGAGCAAACATTACATGCTACCTCATCTTTAAAACTAGATTATGTAAATATTTAATATAATCCAAAACTAGAATTATCACATTATCATGTCAAATTGGTTCTCCCCACTCAAGAACGGGGCAAGAAACCCCCTCAATTAAGACCATACAGGTACACCCCTACAACTAACTAAATCCTAACTTAAGATCTAACTTGTTAATGATTGGCCATAAGATCCTAATCTCCCTGTCTGAACACAAAGTATACATCCTTGACATAGTAATATTCACTACATGAATGTGTGTAAAGTAGTACAATCCTTCTTCTATATAGGAGTACAGCTTTGAAGGAAAGTACTTGCAGCTGCATGTTTAAAACTACAAAAATACAAGCATCATCCCATACTAACGTGCACCTGACCTACAGTGTTTCCTCGTTTTATTTTAATTTTTAACACATCTCATATTAATAAAAAGAATTACTATAAATCACTGGCTGTATCATTTTTGTACCTGTTCGGTACTGCATGACATAAAACACATAACAGCTACGTAAGCCACCTATCCTTGACAGTGAGTGTAATAAATATACCCAAACCAAAATATGTAAATGTATGACGTTCTAGTTGTTACTGAATGAAACCATGGTACTGAACGCAAATATAAAATAACCCTCCAGGAACATAACCAGTTCGCGAATGTATGCTCTCACTACCTCACTCTCTCATCACCTTCAACACTACTAGCACAACTTTACACCCCCCTCACATTACAGGAGGGGACCGTCCCTTGCCCCCTGTTCCCTGAGAAGTTGTGCTACAGTGAGATTACGATAACCTACCGAAAAACTTGATTCCCATCTCCCCATATATTAATCTATTCCTACACCTTGTCCTAAAGAACCTTGCTGCTAACGCTTTTATCCTCAACTGCCCTTTAATCTGCCTCATTCCCCTAAGAAACATGCAAATAATCTGCCATAACATACATCAAAGCCCTCCCCACTTCACTTGCTACCCCACTAACATCCATCGACAAAGATCTAAGAAAAGACCAACTCCCCCAACAACCTAATAACTCCTGCCATCCAGACTCTCACCACGCCCTTAAAGATGAACAAAAATATACCACATGATAGGCAGTTTCCTCCTCCCCACAGAATAAACATGTTGCCTCTCTCACCAACCCCATTTTATGCAACACTTGCTTAGATGCAACCACACCCATGAGAAAACGGTATACCATCTCCTGACTCTTGCTGGTATCCTAAGCTTCCTGAACTTCCCCCATATGACCCTCCAGTTATACATGGGGGTATACTGCGACCCCCTGCAATACGCCCCCTTCCCCACCACCACTCACCACTGTGTTTCACCTTCAAACTTTTAACCTGCCTCACTGTCAACAAGAATCTTATTACATCTTTACACTTTCTCAAGTCCCTGCCACACCACCAGTTTCTAGCATCCCTCATCACCCTATCCACCCCTAACACCCCTCGCCCCACCCACCCTTAGATACCTCTGCTTAATATATAATGCCATTACCCTAGGCCCTAAGGCCAACAAACCTAGTCCTCCCCTTTGCACCTCCGTCATGACCACCTCCTTCCGGACAACCAGGCCCTCCCAACCCCAACCCCCACAAACCTCAACACCCTCCTCTGTATTTCTTGTATATCCTGCACCCTCAAAGGGAACACCTCCGCCACCCCACCCCTTAGCCTTACTATACACCAGCGAGTTAATTACCAACGCCCTCTGCTGTAACGCCTACTTCACTAACCCTCAAACCTTTTAACTTTCCTATAACCCTACTCGTGACTGTTTCTGAGTTAATTCTCCTATATTCCTGCAACTGCTTCATATACCATATCCCACACACCCTAATTCTGTCACAAACCGTCCATCCCATCTCCTCCCCCAATCTCCCCCCAACCCAATTTCCTACCTCCAATAACCTAGACTTTGCTAAATTAACTACCATTCCTGAAACATTCCTAAAACTCCTTATCACCTTTCCCACCCTTCTTAAAGCCTCTCCACTCGTAACTAAAACAGTTGTATCATCCACATAACCTACTATTCCCCCCATGCTTCCCCCCCTACCCCCCGCAATTCCTCCTCCACAGCCTCAAAGAAAGGATGTTGCACACATGCAAAGGCATCCCTGCCTTAATCCCTGTTCCATCATCACCGCCCCCTCCCCAGCTTTCCATTAACCTGCACCCTCATGACAGCCCCCTCATATAGAGTGCGCACCCACCTCACTACCCCCCCTCCAAAACCCAATTTCTCCAAACATCCCCACAAAAAGTCCCTCTTCACGCAGTCATAGGCCTGAGCCCAATCCAAGCCAAGGACGCCCCCTCCCTGGCAGCTCTCTATAAAATCCCTTATCCCACTGTGCCCATTCTTCATAGTCCGTCCCGGTATCCCATACTGACCCTCATGTATGCTATTCCCAATTACCTTCTTTAACCTGTTACCCAATACCTTCGCAAAAATTTTGTAATCTGTACACATTAACGACAACGGACGATAATCTCCCCCCCCTTCTCCTCCCCCCCTTCTTTGGCACCAAAACAATAACCCCAGTTTTCTGCGTTTGCGCCATCCTACCACGTTTCAACATATAATTCAGAACCGCCACTAGGCACTCCCTCAGATCCTCCCAATGTGCTCTGTAAAAATCATTAGATAACCCATATATTCCCGGTGCCTTCCCCTGACTCAACCCATTCACCACCTCCCCCACCTCTGCTTAATGCCTCCCTCCAACATGTCCCTATCCCCCTGCCCCAAAACCCGATGAACCCCTATATCTCTAAATGTTTCTAACCCAACCACCCCTCCCCTTCTCTTCCATTTCTCCGTAAACCAAGAATCGGCATACCTACTGATACAATCTGTGTCAGAGAGACCCTGTCCCTGCACATAACCCTCCCCCCCCCTCCACGACAATATGTGCCACGGTATTCCTCAACTGTCTGTCCTTGAATTTTCGGAGTACAAACCCTGTTGGCTTATCACCTTTTAGTACATCCTCCAAGCCTGCCCTGACCCTGAGTGCATCAAAACGTTCATTATGCATCTCTACTAAACGACTTCTAAGTTCCCCCATAACTCCTCCCACCCCTTCCCTACCCCCCCCCCCATAACAATCATTCAACTGGCCCTCTAAATAATTCTGCAATCCAAACCTCCAGCGTGCCCGTTCCCTGCCCCTCTTCTTAAAAAATCCTGCAATCTGCACCTTTGCCTACAACTCCCACCAATCTAGCAAATCCACCTCCTCATCCCTAGCCTCCCAAAACCCTTTCCACCATGCCTGAAAGGACCAACCTTGATCTTCCTCCTGTAAAAGCCTCACATTTAATTTCCAATAACTCTGATATATTCTCGGAATACCATCCACCCGAAGGTCAGCCAACACTGCTCTGTGATCAGACAAACCCACGTCTACTGTTCTAACCCTCTCCACTCCTATCCCCTGCCTCACATAAATCCTATCCAACCTTGCCTCATAACTCCCCTGTACATAGGTGTGCTCCACCAGATGCCCCCATCCCCCTTCCGACCACATCTACGACCCCGACGTCTCGAAAAGCATCCCGTAAGACACCCAACACACACCCCGCCCCCCTAGGTATTACGTCTCCTTGCCTAATCACACAATTCCAATCACCTCCAATTATCGCAATAGCAGGTAAACCCCTAAGATAGTATAACAATACGTCCCGAACAAAGTCTGTTTTTATCCTCACGTTACCAATCGCGGGCATATAAACTCCCACAAAACATACCCTGCTCTCCCCCCACCACCCATCCACTCGAACAACCCTCCCCCCTCCCCCCTCCTCCCACCCCATGACTCGCAACGGACTGGTCTCTACTAAAACAGCCAATCCTCCCTTTAAAAGTTTTGCCATGCTTACAAACAACTTATATCCTCTCAATCGCAACTCACTACCTGACTTATGGTTATGTTCCTGTAGGAAACAAACATCCACATCATACCTTTTGAGGAACCACTCCAACCATACCCTTTTTACTTCAGTCTTGAGGCCATTAGCATTTAGTGTTACACACCTGAACGGTCAAGGAAAGGCGGCTTACCTCTGTGCCGCTGTGGCTTGCTCACACTTCCCTTCAAGCTGCTCACACTTTCCTTACTACTCTTTTTAATAAGACCCCCTACCCCCCTGTCCCTCCCCCCCGATTTTCCCTGTGCTCCCCCCCCTGTAGGGGATTTTCGTACCGCCTCTGCGAATGCCTTCTTACCTGGTCTTTGCCCAGGTGTTAAAACGTCGTCTAATTCAGTCAATCCTACTGGCCGCTTCCTAGAGCTGCCTCCCAAAGCCATCTTTTCCTCAGGTACATCCTCCCTGTGTACCTCTGCCACCACAACTGTATCCTGTCCACCATTCCCTGTTCCTCCCTTCTTCTCACTCAGCCCTTGCAATCGCTGCCTATCACTGGGCCGTCCATCCATGTCCTCTCCTACGAAAGCCTCCTCCAAGAATTCCTGGAGCACAGACTCCAAGGACACCTCCTGTGTCGACTCCGCCACTTCCTCCACCTCCACAGGCTTTGGAGGAAGATCTCCATCCTCCACCGGGAGTGTGACACACGTCCCCAACTGTTCTCCCTCCTTTTCCACCTCCTCACTCCATAGAGGGGTCCCAGTTTTCGCCGTCGCCACCACACTCGTCTGCTGGGCCTCCTCCACCGGGTCAGGCACCCTTGGGGCAACTCTACGTGCACATTGCGCCGCTATATGTTCATAAGAGTTGCAAAGACGACACGTCCTCCTTTGTCCCGTATAAGACACATATACCTGAGTTCTGTTGCCTGTTAACATAACATACGAAGGTATAGGCTTCTTTAATGACATCTTGATGTTGTATGAACCTTCCGGGAGGCCCTCATATGGTCCATCCCGCCATACCCCTCCTCTAGCCTCATGAATGACTCCGTAATTGCTGAAAACGTCCTCTATACCAAACTTGGTCGCCTCAAAGGGTACATTTCTCACCCGTACCCACGTGTAGTAAGTAGACACGTCATGCATACACACATCCATCGTCGAGTTGAGGCACATTCGGCGTTCCTGGTACTCCTCCACCACACTGCTGTAGAAACTGGCCCTCAGAAACTTCACAAATACTCTTTTCATCCCGTTAAGGGCCACACCATACAGTTCCTCGTTAGGGATGCCATATAGATCCCTAATAATTGCAGGAAGAAGTACGTTCATCGCAGCAGGGCTCAGAGAACCCCTTAACAGCTCAATGCAGACTGTGTTATTCCTCCTGCCGGTGTAATCCGCCATGTTTGATCAGTGAAAACTGCGCAGAAACCAGGTGAAGTGGGAGCTACTGCGCAGCCCGTCCGCACGGCCCAATAGCGATGCGAACAATGATATAGAAGTATTGTATTTTCTTTCCTAGAGATGATGGCAACAGAGATGATCGAAACGTAATAAAAGTGTTGCAGCGTATTGCTTGCGTTCCACACTAATTTTAGGTGAATATGTAAGTTGAGCTGGGTCGAGTTACCGCATGCTCGGAGTACGGGAACATCAACTTGCAAATGACCGTCTTGCTGTGCATAGTAATACGATCACAAGAACCTCGACCGCAGGCAAAACATTCGCTTGATTTTTTTCTCGACTGAGAGAGAATGGTCTTGTGTGTGAGTGCCCTCTCTGGAAGCCTCGAGCACTCTATTACTCTCGACTACGTAAGTGAATGCGATCAGTGACTCTGTCTGAGAGTGAGTAGGACTCTAGATGCATTTCTCCTTAAAAATTTTCAATCCTCTCTCTGTTCTCGCTTGTTTGTGTGTGGTTGTGAGGTATGAGTGCCACAACTTCATTTACCAGTAGTTTTTGTGCGCCTGGTTTGTGTTCATACGACATTCTGTATTAAGTACTTCAGTTGATTTGATGTGAACGCTGTGCACGTTATTGTCAAACATCTGAATTTTTGACAGTTGGGGAATAAGTTTTTTTTATGCTGTTTCCCCATGAAATTAAAAAAATGGGATAGACAAATTTGTAAGTGATAATGGTTGGATGTAAATAGGTTCTGTCAAGCATGGGAAAATGAGCTACTACACTGCTAACTCCCATACATTCTTAAATTACTGCATAGTTTTCAACATCCAAGAGATCAAATTTATATCTATCAAGAATTTACCTTCTGTGCCGCTCGTGAGATAAAGTAGGAGACAGTTTGATAACATTTATATAAATTTGGGTTTATATATGCACTAACCATAAACATGACAAGTGATTTTGAATCATTAGCAGAACTGCGGCTAGCCAGGATTCGATCCTGCGTCACCATGCCCACCCCGTGAGAACAGAACAATGCACGCATCACTTTGGATTGTTGGCTCAGTGGATAGAGTGATGCGTACATTGTCGTGTTCTCACGGCTGGGCATGGTGACGCAGGATCGAATCCTGGTTAGCCACAGTTTTGCTAACCATCCATATATATATAGATATATATATATATATATATATATATATATATATATATATATATATATATATATATATATATATAGATATGTAAACAATCGCAGACGGGCGATCTTAACTATGCAAGACAGGCCATGGGAGATGGAAATCTTTAGCTCAAGTACTCTCACACTTCTCAGTGCTTTATTTGCTCTCTTGCAACATTGCACAGCTCCTGATGACGTACTGAGAAGTGTGAAAGAATACGTGGTAAAGATTTCCACCCCCGTGGCTTGTCTTGGTATGGTAGAGTTATAATTGAAAGAATTAAGAGTAAGACGGAGAATAGGATAGCAGATGAACAAGGAGGCTTTAGGAAAGGTAGGGGGTGTGTGGACCAGGTGTTTACAGTGAAACATATAAGTGAACAGTATTTAGATAAGGCTAAAGAGGTCTTTGTGGCATTTATGGATTTGGAAAAGGCGTATGACAGGGTGGATAGGGGGGCAATGTGGCAGATGTTGCAAGTGTATGGTGTAGGAGGTAGGTTACTGAAAGCAGTGAAGAGTTTTTACGAGGATAGTGAGGCTCAAGTTAGAGTATGTAGGAAAGAGGGAAATTTTTTCCCAGTAAAAGTAGGCCTTAGACAAGGATGTGTGATGTCACCGTGGTTGTTTAATATATTTATAGATGGGGTTGTAAGAGAAGTAAATGCGAGGGTCTTGGCAAGAGGCGTGGAGTTAAAAGATAAAGAATCACACACAAAGTGGGAGTTGTCACAGCTGCTCTTTGCTGATGACACTGTGCTCTTGGGAGATTCTGAAGAGAAGTTGCAGAGATTGGTGGATGAATTTGGTAGGGTGTGCAAAAGAAGAAAATTAAAGGTGAATACAGGAAAGAGTAAGGTTATGAGGATAACAAAAAGATTAGGTGATGAAAGATTGAATATCAGATTGGAGGGAGAGAGTATGGAGGAGGTGAACGTATTCAGATATTTGGGAGTGGACGTGTCAGCAGATGGGTCTATGAAAGATGAGGTGAATCATAGAATTGATGAGGGAAAAAGAGTGAGTGGTGCACTTAGGAGTCTGTGGAGACAAAGAACTTTGTCCTTGGAGGCAAAGAGGGGAATGTATGAGAGTATAGTTTTACCAACGCTCTTATATGGGTGTGAAGCGTGGGTGATGAATGTTGCAGCGAGGAGAAGGCTGGAGGCAGTGGAGATGTCATGTCTGAGGGCAATGTGTGGTGTGAATATAATGCAGAGAATTCGTAGTTTGGAAGTTAGGAGGAGGTGCGGGATTACCAAAACTGTTGTCCAGAGGGCTGAGGAAGGGTTGTTGAGGTGGTTCGGACATGTAGAGAGAATGGAGCGAAACAGAATGACTTCAAGAGTGTATCAGTCTGTAGTGGAAGGAAGGCGGGGTAGGGGTCGGCCTAGGAAGGGTTGGAGGGAGGGGGTAAAGGAGGTTTTGTGTGCGAGGGGCTTGGACTTCCAGCAGGCATGCGTGAGCGTGTTTGATAGGAGTGAATGGAGACAAATGGTTTTTAATACTTGACGTGCTGTTGGAGTGTGAGCAAAGTAACATTTATGAAGGGATTCAGGGAAACCGGCAGGCCGGACTTGAGTCCTGGAGATGGGAAGTACAGTGCCTGCACTCTGAAGGAGGGGTGTTAATGTTGCAGTTTAAAAACTGTAGTGTAAAGCACCCTTCTGGCAAGACAGTGATGGAGTGAATGATGGTGAAAGTTTTTCTTTTTCGGGCCACCCTGCCTTGGTGGGAATCGGCCGGTGTGATAATAAAAAAAAAAATAATAAATATATATATACATATATATATATATACATATATATATATATACATATATATATATATATATATATATATATATATATGTGAAAATGTACATACTCTAATAATATTTATTTTAATTAATTTACTCGCACGAGAAAAATTCTTTCATTTCAAGAGAATTTTAAAAAAGTAAGAAAAAGCAAAAAAAATGTGTTCATTACCCGAGACGGGATTAATTTCCTGTTATCGGCTGCGCTGATGCAATATTGACTTGAAAAACAAAGTATTTTCATGTCTACGAGCCATTAGTTGACGGAGAGGGAGAGGATTTTTTTTTTGATGCAGGCGAAGGGCTCTTGTTTCAAGAAAATGGAACTACCCACAGCTGCATCTAACCTGATTGCCTCCCGTTCCCCTTGGGGCGCAGTATGACTTCTGCCGTGCTAGCGCTTCTTCATGTATATAATAATGATTACAATAATAATTGAAAAGGAACATAAGCTTTTATTAGGACTATGTTTCACCCATCCATGAGGGAAGCAGTCCCAATAAATACTTTTTCCGTGTATTTTGTCTTTATACACATACCTGTCAGCAGTATGCCTCTATATCCATTAACAATAACAATTAGGAAGGCACTTTTTTGGCTTCTCGTAAGAACGAGATAAGATATGGAATGCAAGAATGGAATTAGCTCATGTGCAATCAATAAGGAATCTTGTCTCAAAATTCTACCTAAGTAAGTCCCGAAGAGGTGTGCCGGATATATATATATATATATATATATATATATATATATATATATATATATATATATATATATATATATATATATATATATATATATATATATATTAACAAGTCAGCCGTCTCCCACCGAGGCAGGGTGACCCATATATGTATAAATATATGTATTTATGATAATGAAATTTCGTGGTTAGTGGAAAGTATGATTTTACAGATTAGTGGGGAGAATGACGTCAGAATGAATGGAGTCCCTGACATCAAAGTATAGATTTTCTCTACAAAAATTACGCTTAATATTTTTGCACAAGCCTTTGTCTATCTGTGTGTGGACGCTTACCTATTTTTATTCAACTATTTTGTGGCTGCAGGGGTTGAATCTCGGCTACTTACCCCGCTTCTCTGAATGGCCCATAGTGGGTTCAGTTTTACCTGGATTCGTGAGTCCTATTATACCTAGTCTTAAAGCTATGTATGGATCCTGCCTCTATCACATCATGACACTCGGAGGGTAAAGAAACACACTGACTTTCTGTGACCTCGTGTACCTGTTTCCAGCCTCTCGAGCAGTATTTTGTCCCTAACATGTCCATCATTTTTCTCTCTGTCCGATTTACTCCTTGAGTCTCTCCTCATGGTTCATACCGCTTAGCTCTGGGAATAGTCTCGTTGCTAATCTTTCTATTTTTTTCAGTTTCTTGACATGCTTGATCAGGTGTGGGTTCTATACTGGTGCTGCGTAGTCCAGGATGGGCCTGACATATGTCGTATATATGTCGTATATGAATGACTGTTGACATTCCTGAATGCTAATTTAAAATTAATTAAAAACGCATCTGCTGTGGAGGTTACTTGGCTGAATCTGAGGCGTCATACCGAGGTCCTCCTTGAGTGAGATTTGTATTCTTTGTCCCCCCGTTTTTTGAGCTTTGACTTTTTCATGAATTTTACTGTGGTTGAAATTCAATAACCACTTGTCAGACCAATCCCGCAGCTTGTCCACATTCATTTGTAGGCTTTCCTGTGTATATGCGCGTGTGTGTGTGGGTGTGTAGGTGGGTATGTATTCTCTCTTTCTCTCGCTCTCTCTCTCTCTCTCTCTCTCTCTCTCTCTCTCTCTCTCTCTCTCTCTCTCTCTCTCTCTCTCTCTCTCTCTCTCTCTCTCTCTCTCTCTCTCTCTCTCTCTCTGCCTCTCTCTCTGACCTACGTGGCATCCCCAGCAAGGTGATGGTGTGGCAGCATTAATACGGTGCCACACACTCGACACCCACCACTCCAGGGGATGAGATGAGGTTTGTGCAAGCTGGACGAGATGGGAATAAAGTGCAGGAGGAAAGCGTGAGGATAAACGAATAAGGAAAAGGAATTATGAGCAATGTAAAGAAAAATGAAGAGGTAAAGAGAACAAGTAAGAAATAAGAGTAAACCTACCAAGAAATGCATTTCTTTTCAATAAGTATATGAAATTGACATTTTTAAAAATGTAATATAATCGTCAAAAGAGGTATCGAGAAATACAGCTTTCTGAAGTCTCTTACTATTTTTGCAACATTACATCCATACCATTAAAATATTGGTTGTCTAAACCAGAGTCACATTTATGGCGATTTTAATAAACTCCTTGCGGTTTTATGTTTAAACGCTTACAATTTCCCAAACGCTTATTTACTTTTGCTCTTGTGACCAAACGTATAGTCACTTGAGGATCATTTAGAGACTTCCGATTTATCAGACCACAGTTTCCCGTGGAAACAGCAGCAACAACAACAATAATAATTATAATTTAAGAGATAATTACTTGTGGACCACTTAGTTGCCTCCAGTTCATCAGTCTAAAATGGTGCCTCGCTTTACTCCCACGCTGTGGGAGAAAAAAGGTTGTTTGCTTCTGGTGGGAAGTATTACTAATAATTTCCACTCCATTATAGAATTCCCGTTCATTTCGTCGACTCCTCCACTACCAATACCACCTTCGTCGATGTCTGCTCTGGGTGTCATTGGGGATCTGTGTTTACATCAGCGTGAGCAAACATTAAGATTACAGGGCTCTCCAAGGGGCGAAAATCCTAATTCACGTCTACATTCACTGAGTCCAGTCGTCCCTCAGTTGAAGGTATAACCTTGATTCTGAATTTCAGTTTCATTTTCCTTATTATTTATCTCTTTAAGGAAACTTAACTTTAGGGACTCGTGTGTTGAGAAACCAGTTCATTATCTAGAACCTCACTCCAGCAATGCCCTCGTGGTGCTGTTGTATTATAGGACTGTTTTTTTCTCACATTCAGAAGTGGAGCCGAGATAGCCTGAATACCGTTAAAATTATTATCGTAAAAGATAGTAGCAGAATTCTTGTATGGAGGATATCTCCACACGCCCCATTAGGTATTTTGCCACACCTCTTTAGCGTGTTAACGAAGTGTCCCTCCATAGTATCCAAGAGGCCATAACTCTTAGCTGGAGTAAGGATGTGCAGTCTCTTCCTCAAAGACATTTCTTGAAGGTATAAACACTGCTGTAGTTTTAGTGGTAGTAACAGAAAACATGCCTTTAGATATGCTGCTCTAATAACTAGCCTAGCGCTTTGGTGCTGGTAAAGTCACCATTATTACACTCATGGGGGAGCGCTGAACCCGCAGGGCTCAGTGCTCAAGGGCTCAAGTTCGATCCAAGAAAAAGGAGAATACCTCCGATTCCTTTGATGAAGAGCTCATCACCGGTATGAAGTTACCTCCCTTGAAGGGAGTACCAGTGAGTGTTTTAGGTGATTCTTTGCATTTTTTTATAACCTTCTATCCTGTTCTCGACTTCTAAATTTAGGAAAATTAACACTTCTGATTTTGACTGCATTTGACGGCTATTTTATTTTTTTTATAACGACGGCTCTTAACCTGACTCGAACGTCTGATTTGTTGGCATTTTTGCATTTGTGTTTAACGGGGAGGGGGGAGGGGGGAGGGGGGAGGGAGAGCTGTTGGGGTTCTCAGTGAAGAAGTGTAGGATGAAAAAAAATAATCAGGAAATAAAAAAAAAGTCAAATAATTTCAGTTAATAATAACAAAACCTTTGTTAAATAATTCTAACCCGAATAAAAAAACACACACAAAAATATAAAAATGTATAGAGTTGAGAGGCATCCACACAACTATTTGACGAGATATTAGTGAGACACATGCAGCAGTATCTCATCCTAGAATTTTCTAGTAAATGGTGCACCACAGGAGACTTGCCTCAGTACTACTCAGTATCTTGATGAAGACTACGAAGGTACGCTAGCACCTCGACCTAGCCTGGCGATAGACAGGCTAATGGTGGCTACCTTCTCTTACAGTACTGTAGTTGGTTATTGGGCTGCAGCCACTTTCTTGGCTGTACCAACACATCCATTGGTAGACAAGTTTCTCAGCTTTTCTGAGGGTAGGTGGGTTCAACATACCGCTGCATTTACAGTAAGACGATACATAAGGAAAACACCCGATGCCATCCAGCTCTCCTTAGTTGGTGACCAGACCACGAATTAAAGACTGAGTACTGAAAAAATGGGAGGCATTGGACAAAAAATAAAAAATGAAATATAGAACACTACTTGGAGCCTTCAGAAAATGGGATAAAAAAAATCTCGCAATACCCCAGATAAACTCCCACGATCGTTATAATACAAATGCCCGAAGTAATTTTCGGGTATGAGTTTAGTAAGTGATCAAAAACACCTCCGACGAAGAAAGAGAAATGTGTATATAAATAAAAAAGAAACACTTATCTATACCAAGGTTACATAGTTCATAAGTCGACCTTTTTCCTCTACGCAGTAGCTTGTAAGTTTGCTCGTGTGCTTCTTCCATTTTTTTTAGCTGAGTTATCTTCAAACTTGCTCGCATTAAAGGTAATCATAGCACTAGAGGGGTGTGAAAATAACTTCATTTTATGGCTCCAAGAGTGTGCTTGAAACTCTTGAAGTTTTTAACCTCTTTCATCATTTAGTGCTTGAGAGTTTATAGTGGATCATCCTAGGTTAGTGAAGGAGTTGCCAAATTAACTTTGGTAGAATCATGGCTAAGTGTGCGTAATCTCCATCAGTTCACGAAATCATTTCATCTCAGGGACTTTTATCCGGCGATCTAGTCGGCAATCTTTGCTTCGTGGCATACTCTCTGATGCAGTACTGTTGGCCTTGATAAACTCCGAAAATTTAAGGAACAGCATCTCCCCTGTTCTTACCTCAAATGTGAAGGTGGGAAACCACACCGGCGCGTTTTTTTTTTAATTCATTGTGAGGTGCTCAACCCCAAGCACTTCACAGTTAGGGTATAGGAAGTAATCAGCTTTGTTCCGATGAAAGGAAGAAGCAGTTTACTAGCATGAAGGCATTAATAACACTGCTTCAGAGCCAGAAATATTTATCACCCAGTTATAAATTAATTCTCCCTCTTTTACCAGTTATTCTGTTGGGTACAAATGCTTCCAACTTGTTCCATTTGAATGTTTTTCCTCAGAGGTTTTCAGGCTGCACACAAATCCACATATTTCCAAGTAAAAACTGGCTCAACAGCTGCAAATCTCTAACGTGAATTAACAGTGCCGTATACAGATCGTGTCTCTTGAATATATCTCTTCATAAATTGTGCAATTATCTCTTTTCAGTTCATCTGGAATATGAATAAAAATTATAATTTTAATATGAGATTTAAAAAATGAGATTGACTTTCATACAAATTAATGATAGCTTTAACTTAAAAGTTAGGATTTGTTCATACTTGATTTTTATGTAATAAGCTTAAGAGATCAGCGAGACCCAGACAACCGTATTTAGTAATTATCTTACATGTCTTGTGTATTATATGTAATCCCATGCTCTTGTGAATACGAAACAGAATTGTAATTGTTGTTTTTCCTACGTATGAGTCCTGTCATCATTTTATAATGTTGCTGAGGTGTGAATGATCTCACGACAATGAATGATCACATGAAAATGAATAATCGCACGAAAATAAGTAAGCAAATTATTATTATATACACCCTAAAGCTTTTTCGGGAATTTCATCGCCTCATCAAAGAAAGCTTCGTAACAGCTCAAGATAAGGACTTCCAGGCAAGTAAAAAGAACGAGTAAATAGGAGCCATTATGCGGGAGGAGCCACACGGCATGCTAGGCAGCGAGAGTTTATGTCGACAAGCGAATGAGTGTATCAAGGATGTAAACACGCACAGCCATTGAATCCAACGTCACTCAGTAGTGTTTATTCAACACAAAACCCTGTTTACGAGTTTTAACGTGATTCAAAAATTTAATGAAGAGTTCGTAGGCGGATATGTTGCTGTCCGGATTCCCCTGGGATACTTTTAATTAAGCTAAATAGCTGTTTTTTTAATAAAGTCTAAAGTACAATAAACTGTATATAAGCAACGCTGAGAAAACAGACAAATACATGTATAAGGAACAGGCAGCCTAAAATTAACACGAGCTTCACGAATGAAACTCTCAGCACCATTATATTCTTGAAATATATGAACCCGTATGGGTCTTATAGTGCATGGGGAAACGAAATCAGTCAGGTTTAATCACAGCTATAGAAGTATAGTTCAAACTCCTTATATCAAGAACCCTTTATCTGGAAGGATTAAGAGTCTTGACTGTAGTGCTTGCTTCATTTTCAACAAACCAGTTTCAGTTGTTACCAAACCTGGCTTCTATATCCATTCATCCACTTCATAATCAGAGATGAAATCCCCGGAGGCGGATTGGCTACAGTGAACAAGGAAAACGGATAGGTGGACTAGCTGTGAAACAAAATATTGCCAACTCTGTAACAAGGTTATATACACATTGTCTGCATCGCTATTGGGCCGTGTAGACCTCCTGCGCAAACGCACTTCAGTTCCCTGACTGCAGTAGTGTGAGGTGGTGCTTGTCGCGCCTCTGTCGTCAGCCCAGGAGAACTACCATTAGTCAACATGGCGTTCAGTTACAGACGCAGGATTAACACTGTCGGTGTTGAACTTCTCAGTGGGGCAATAACGCCAGCTTCAGCCCAGGTTTTACTACCTAAAATCATCAGAGACACGTATGGCATTCAGGATGGCGAGTTGTACGGAGTAGCATTGAACGGAGCACGTAGATTTTTTGTGAAACTGCTCTCAGCAACGGTTTACGAGTCGTTGGTCAACCGTTTTCAGGACGTAAGTCTTGATGCAACACCAGCTGTGCGTGTGAGGATGATCGATGTATCCAGACATTATACATGGATTAAACTGCGTAATGTCCCCTTTGAGGCTGATGAGACAGATATCAGAAAAGTTTTTGAGGAATACGGAACTGTTCATTTGGCCCAGCATGGTAAGTGGGTGACGGGTGCCTACACAGGTATGCCGGAGGGCACTTTTAACCTAAAAATGACATTGCGACACCCCATACCGTCTTACGTGTACCTAAAGGAATTCAGGACACAGGTCATGGTGTCATACGCCGGGCAAAGGCGTACATGCCGACTATGTGGGGAATATGATCACATAGCGGCGGAATGTGGGAAGCGGCAACGAGCTCCTGGCCCATGGGCGGAGACAGCTTCTACACTGGAGGGAGCAGGTGATGATCAACGTCGTGAAGGAGGGCGTGGTCGTCTATGGAGCGAGATAGTGGATGAGGTGCATAAGGCTGGGGGAGAGGGTGAGGCCCTTGACCAGTTTCCTGGCCCAGAGACACTTTCAGTAGATCGGGTTGCGCAAAAAGTACAGGAGGAAGTGTTGGAAATTGAGGAGGAATTAGCCGAGGTTCTGAAGTCCTTGTCACCGCCTGAGGAGGTGGCTGCTCCTGGAAAGGTGGTAGAAGACGAGTTGAAGGCTGTGGTGCATCAACAACAGAACTATTCGGACGACGGAAGTGACGGCGTGACTGAGGTGTCACCGAGATCATTGCCACTGTGTACAGTGGAGGTTGAGGTACATTGTGAGGCATCCCCAGACCAAGCCATGGAGGATGCGCCTGTCACAAGAAAGAGAGCCGCTACGTCGGATTCAGATGATGTCCTAACGCCAGCGCAGCGGACTGGGAAGCAAATATGGGCAGAAGGTGAAGGTAGTGGTGGCCATGACAGGAGGCACCGAAAGAAGGGGGGGGGGGAGAGAGGGAAGTGTGCAGGTGACAAGTGGTCCCACACGTTCTGGTGCCCATAGGAAGAGTGAAGAGAGGAGGCAGGGGTGGAAACTTTAATAGGCCTCCGGTGTATGACAGTAAACGTTAATGGTTTGTGTAATAGTGTAAAGAGAGAATGGTTTAGAATGTTTCTGAATAAATTTAGAGTGGATGTTGTGTTCCTTCAGGAGCATAATTTTAAGGAGGGTAGGGTGTTGGAGATGGAGGGGTTTCGAGTGGTAACCCTGCCATCTGCCCGTTTGAAAGGAGGGGTGGGTATATTAATCAGGGAGGCGAGCCCGTTTGTTTTGCAGAGATGTGAGGGGGGGAGGGGGAAGGGTGTTGTGCATAGATGGTTTGTGGATGGGAAAAACGTGTGGCCTTTATTAGCGTATATGCGCCTGCAGAGAATAACGTACAGGTGAAGCAGGAGTTTGTGTGTGAGGACCTTGTGTGTTTTTTCCGTGCATTACCGGAGGTGGCAATAGTACGAGGTGATTGGAACTGCGTCATTAGGAGGGCTGATGTGAAACCGAAAGGGGCAGGTTATGTGTCGGTGGCCCTACGAGATTTATTGAGGGATATTAGGTTAAGGACGCATTCGGGGGGGGGGCGTGGGAGACAGAGCATACATTTGTTAGGAGAGGGTATGCAGCGAGGTTAGATAGAGTGTATCTTTCTCACGGGGTTGTAGTGAGATTTTTCAAAACTGTTGAAGTAGCATGGTCGGATCATAGAGCAGTGTTGGTGGAGGTTGGGTGGGAGGAGCTTGCGGAAATATACAGGAGTTACTGGAAATTAAATGTAAGTGCATTGAGTGATGAGGAGGGGTTAGTGGGATTTTCTGTCCTATGGAAGGAGCTTAGCGAGGAGGCAAAGGGAGTGGTAGATGTCGTACAATGGTGGGATTGTGTAGCCAAGGAAAGGATTAGGAAATATTATGTGGGGGTGGGCAAACGTATAAATGATTTAAAATATGGCCTTTCAAACTATTTAGAGGACAGGTTAAGGGGCTGTTATGGGAAGGGGGCTGTGGGGGGCAACTATCCTATGGATGAAATTGTCGAGGTCAAGGGGAGACTGAGGGAGTTACAAAATGAGAGGTTTCAAGCGGTAAGGGTGCAGGCAGGGGTAGAGGAGGTGCTTTGGGGAGACAAGCCATCGGCGTGTGTGTTGAGACGTCAAAAACAAAGACAGCGGGTTACAGCTATTCCGAGGTTAGAGGTACATGAGATGGCGGGGGGTTATAGAATGGGTCAGGAGATACTAACTACGAAAGGAATGTGTGCGTATGCGGATAAATGGTATGAAGGGTATTGGACAAGTGGGAAGGTGGAGAATGTGGATTTAGAGAAGGTGTGTGAGTATGTGACGTGTAATTTAGGGAATAGTGATAGAAAGGCTTTAGGGGGGGTAATAACGGAAGAGGAAATAGAGTTGGCTTTAAGGGGAATGAGGAAGGGCAAAGCACCGGGAATAGACGGTCTCCCGGCTGAATTTTACCTCCAACATTGGGAGGTGATAAGGGGATTCATGGGTAGGTTATTTAATCAGATGAAGGAGAAGGGTGTGATGGGGGACAAGCAAGCAACAGCAGTTGTAGTGTTGGTCCAGAAGGGTAAGGGGCAGCACACCCTCAAGGAGTACCGTGCCATATCTCTGTTATGTGCTGATTATAAGTTGTTCGCTAAAGTCTTGGGTAATCGGTTTAAATGTGTGGTAGGGAGAGTGGTTTCGAAAACGCAGTATGGTTTGCCTGGAAGGTCGATGATTGAGGGTCATGGAATACTGAGAAGTTTTGTGGAGTCAAAAGGGGGGGAGGGAGGGCGGCGTTGTTGGCCTTAGACTGGCAGGGGGCCTATGACAGGGTGGAAAGGGGAGCATTGGAAGCTATACTTAGGAGGCAGGGTTATGGGGAAGAAATAGTTAATTGGGTAACCACGTTGTACAATGGAGCTAAGATGAGGGTACAGATTAATGGATGCTTGGGGGAGGAGATTGTAATGGGTAGGGGACTTAGGCAGGGGTGTCCCATGTCACAAATGTTGTTTGCGTGCATTCAGGACCCCTTCTATAGAATGGTTGAACGTTGTGTATGTGACACGAGTGGAGGTGTGGGGGAGGTCGGGAAAGTGTGGCCTGGAATAATAGGATATGTAGACGATACAACAGTCCTGGTTCGAGAGGGGATGGCGTTGGGTGTTTTGGATGATGATGTGCAACAGTTCGGAAATGCAACAGGGATGCAGGTAAATAGAGAGAAGTCAATGATCATGGGGTTGGGTGATGGGGTGGAGGGGGGGGGGAGATGTAACGTTGTGAGGAAACAAACGGTGTCTTTAAAAATTTGTGGTATCACCTATAAGGATGACTTGGATGCTGCTCGAGAGGAAAACTCGAATAGATTAATGGAAAGGATTCAGGGGCGTCTGGGTGCATTGCGACCTCATCATCTGACTCTCGTACAACGAGTGATTGTTATAAATGTATTATTGTATAGTAAGGTTTGGCACGTAGCAGCCGTGTTCCCATTAACAGGGACGGCGATTGTGGGAATTCTGAGACGAGTGTTCAACTTTTTGTGGGGTTCAAGGTGCGATTGGCTGAGGAGAGAGGTTGTAATGTTACCTGTGCGCCAGGGTGGGTTGGGGTTGATGGATCTGAGAAGGAGGATTAAATGTGTGTTTCTTAAATGGGAGGTTTTGCGCGAAGGTATGAGTGGAGGGCAGCTGGGAAAAATACATGATAGGTTGGGTAAGTTGTATGGTGGTGTGGAGTTGAGGGAATGTGAAACTGTTTTGAGGGCTTTGATGTTGGTTAGAGAACCCAGGAAAATTCGAGTAGGGGTTTTGTGTAGGCTGCTTGAAGAAAGGATTGTTGTACCAGTTGAGGGATTGTTCCCCATGTACGCATGGAAGAGTATTTGGTATAGGTTTAGCAAGTTGAAGTTAAAGCCTAGGGTAAGGGAGGTAACGTATCGTTTTCTGCATGGCATACTACCGTCGGGGGAGGTACTAAGAACCAGAGGGGTAATTGTGGGCGGAAGGTGTGGAATCTGTGGGGAGGATGAGACGGCGTTCCATGCAGTATACTTTTGTGGGGGACTGGAGGGTGTTAGGTATTGGTTAAGTAGGGTTGTACAGGGGGTGGGGGGCCGAGGGGTGTCGGTTCTGCGTGCACTAAGCCTAGATGTGGGAGGGTTCGATGAGAGTGTTATAAGAGCTTTGGATTATATAATAGTGGATTATATATATATATCGTGGGTGATGAGGGGGAGGGGGGATTGTGAGGTGCGGAGGCGGGTACTAGCGGTAACGGTTTATCGTACGATGTGTCGTAATAGAGAACTGTATGGGAGGAGGTGGGAGAAGGATTTTTCGGAAGGGTATAGAATGTTAACGTTAGGGTTTCTCATGAATCTACGACTTGGGCTGAGTGAGTAAAGGGGGGGGGAGTTTGGGGATTACATACGAGAAGGGGGATTTCAGGGGGACACAGCGGGGTCGCCTCCTGGGGAGGGGTCAGAGTGAGGTGTATGTGGGTATAGAAGGTGTAGATGTGTGGCATAAGTGTATGTAGCATGCAAGTGGGCACAGAAAACAAAGGTGATATCAAGTAATTACGTAGTAACGAATGGAGAATTCTGTGTTTGATGTGTCAGGGTCGTCATGACCTTCTTCATGTATTAAGTGTGAATGGTGTCAAGATTATAGGTGTAAGACCTTGAAGAGCTTTTGGGCTTCTGTAGAGTGTGCGTTTATAGCCTTTATTGGGCATATTTCATGTGCGATAATCGTATCGCAATGAGAGGTTATTTAAATTATGTTGTTTGTGTTTAGTGTTGGGTTTTTTTAGCGAGTGTACTGACTTTATTCTAGCATTATATAATGTGCTCATCCAGTTGATGAGAGATGGAACGCTAATGACTTCCATAAATTTGTAATGCCTCGTTAAAATTTTGTAATGGGAGAGTATGGTTTAGTCTCTTACTTTATATAATGTGCTCAGCCGGTGGAAGAGGCTGTATTAATATTTAGTAATATTTATTAATATTTATTTAGTATAAGTGTGAGGCTTAGGATTTTCCTTTTTTTTTCAATGCTTAAAGTGGGATTGTAGTGAGGCACGTATGTATGTTTTTAGGTAATTCTTATTGTATAGGGGTTAATTTTGGGAAGTGCATGTATTTTATTTTTTTTTTTTTAACTGAGATTGTGATGTAGGTCATTCCTCTGATTATCTACTGTGAAGGTTGTGAACCTTTGTCATATGTCAGTCATAGTATGTTAACTATACAAATCTGAAAGGTTTATATAGTTTATATTTTATATAGTTTATATAGTTATATAGTTTATATTGTTTATATTATAGTAGTATGTTATATGGAAAAATTTGTGAGTGTATATGGGTAACCTCTTTTATGTCAATGACAATGTGTTGTTAAAACTTGTTAGTGTATGTTCTGTAGGATTGAGGATCCTACTGTACCCATTTTATATCTTTTTATTTAATAGTAAGCTGTAAAGTTTTTAAATAAAATATAAAAAAAAACTAGAGTCCTTGCCTTGAACGCATCTACCTGGACTTCTTACTTATTTCTGCAACATTGCAAGCTCCTGAGAATGTGTTGATTGCAACACGAAAAGCCTAGAGCTATCATTCAACTCCTACCGGGGTTGTTTTTGTATACGTATGTATGTATGTATGTATGTATTTTTTTTTTCAGCAAGTCGGCCTTTTCCCACCGAGGCAGGGTGACCCAAAAAAGAAAGAAAATCCCCCCCCAAAAATACTTTCATCATCATTCAACACTTTCACTGTTTTTGCAGAGGTGCTCAGAACACAACAGCTTAGAAGCATATACGTATAAAGATACACAACATATCCCTCCAAACTCCCAATATCCCAACCCCCTCCTTTAAAGTGTAGGCATTGTACTTCCCATTTCCAGAACTCAAGTCCGGCTATATAAAAATAACCGGTTTCCCTGAATCCCTTCACTAAATATTACCCTGCTCACACTCCAACAACTCGTCAGGTTCCAAATACCATTCGTCTCCATTCACTCCTATCTAACACGCTCACGCACGCTTGCTGGAAGTCCAAGCCCCTCGCCCACAAAACCTTTACCCCCTCCCTCCAACCTTTTCGAGGATGACCCCTACTCTGCCTTCCTTTCCCTACAGATTTATACGCTCTCCATGTCATTCTACTTTGATCCATTCTCTCTAAATGACCAAACCACCTCAACAACCCCTCTTCAGCCCTCTGACTAATACTTTTATTAACTCCACACAGTCTCCTAATTTCCACACTCCGAATTTTCTGCATAATATTCACACCACACATTGCCCTTAGATAGGACATCTCCACTGCCTCCAACCGCCTCCTCGCTGCTACATTCACAACTAAAGCTTCACACACATATAAGAGTGTTGGTACTACTATACTTTCATACATTCCCTTCTTTGCCTCCATAAATAACGTTTGTTGTCTCCTCATATACCTCAACGCACCACTCACCTTTTTTCCCTCATCAATTCTATGATTAACCTCATCCTTCATAAATCCATCCGCCGACACCTCCACTCCCAAGTATCAGAAAACATTCACTTCTTCCATACTCCTCCTCCCAAATCTGATATCCAATTTTTCTTTATCTAAATCATTTGATACCCTCATCACCTTACTCTTTTCTATGTTCACTTTCAACTTTCTACCTTTACACACACTCCCAAACTCGTCTACTAACCTTTGCAATTTTTCTTTAGAATCTCCCGTTAGCACAGTATCATCAGCAAAAAACAACTGTGTCAATTCCCATTTTGTATTTGATTCCCCATAATTTATAATGTATGTAGGTGTAATATATATATATATATATATATATATATATATATATATATATATATATATATATATATATATATATATATATATATATATATATATATATATATATGCAAAACAACCACTCTGAAAGAATAGAGAAATTCCAAGCGCTTTCGTGACTACTCACATTATCAAGGAACTAGGAAAGTAAAGCATCCAAGGAAGCTATATAAGGGGTCTGGCCAACACCTCACTATCAGATCCCACAACGATTAAACACCTGACGTGCGCCGGCCCAACTGGACAGGTCCTTTGCACAACTCACCAACAAACTATTCTACCCAGGAAAATTTAAAAATTATTATTTGTCCAGTGTATTATTAAATTCTTCCCAAATTCTATTAATTATAAGTGGATCTAATTTATATAAACCAAAGGAAATATTCATATTATTGTCAAAACTGCTTTTTATGAAACAAGATTCAATTATATTTCTGTCGACCATGGACTTGCTTGATACTACTTTCTCAACTTTTTGAAAATCAATTGGATGGTTAAAATCTCTTACATGAATAAATAGAGCATTGGAATCTTGTTCAGTTCTAATGCTATATTTATGTTGTTTTAATCTTAGTTCGAGATTTTTACCAGTTTGACCGTAATAAACTTTATCGCAAATTTTACAAGGAATCTTATAGACACATCCATCAGCATTTTGGGGGGAATTCTTTATCAAAAGTTTTTTACTGTATCAAGATTTTTGAATACAACTTTAATATTAAAAGTCTTAAGAAGAGAAGGCATATCAACCAAGTTTTCATGGTAAGGGAGAACCAACATATTTTTAGTTGAATGAGACAGGTTGTCCCTTTTTGGATTGTAAAAAGTATTTCTAGCAACTTTAACAGATTTATCAATTACATTTCTTGGGTATTTTAAATCATTACCTATTTCATATATTTTGGATATTTCCTCATCTATGAACTCAGGACTACAAATTCGTAAAGCTCTCAAAAACATTGATGAGAAAACAGACAGTTTGACTCTATCTTGATGCGAGGAATAATAGTGGACATAGGAACAGTTATTTCTAGGTTTTCTGTAAATTTTAAATTTGAATTCATTATTACCCTTAATAATTAAAACATCTAGAAAAGGCAATGAGTTATTTTCTTCAAACTCAACAGTAAAGTTTATAGAATGGGCTAAGCTATTTAATTTTCCAAAGAAATGGTGTATATCTACATTTTTGGGCATAAGACACAAAATATCATCAACATATCTGAACCATTGAGCTCTATTAGGGAGGATTGTGTTAAGCAACCTTGTTTCAAAAAATTCCATGTATAGGTTACTAAGAACAGGTGAAAGAGGATTTCCCATTGCCATACCAAACTTCTGAGTGTAAAACTTATCATTAAATACAAATTTTGCATCAACAATGCAAAGTATAATAAGTTTAATGATAGTAGGAACTGGCAGTGGTAAATCATAGTTAACGAGTTCTTCAGATAAGAAACTTAATAAATCATCAACAGGAACTTTCGTAAACAAGGAAGTATCATCAAAACTAACCATGTTAAAATCATTTAAGTCAGTAAAAAAAATGCTGATGGATGTGTCTATAAGATTCCTTGAAAAATTTGCGATAAAGTTTATTACGGTCAAACTGGTAAAAATCTCGAACTAAGATTAAAACAACATAAATATAGCATTAGAACTGGACAAGATTCCAATGCTCTATTTATTCATGTAAGAGATTTTAACCATCCAATTGATTTTCAAAAAGTTGAGAAAGTAGTATCAAGCAAGTGCATGGTCGACAGGAATATAATTGAATCTTGTTTCATAAAAATCAGTTTTGACAATAATATGAATATTTCCTTTGGTTTATATAAATTAGATCCATTTATAATTAATAGAATTTGGGAAGAATTTAATAATACACTGGACAAATAATAATTTTTAAATTTTCTTGGGTAGAATAGTTTGTTGGTGAGTTGTGCAAAGGACCTGTCCAGTTGGGCCGGCGCGCGTCAGGTGTTTAACCGTTGTGGGATCTGATAGTGACGTGTTGGCCAGACCCCTTATATACCTTCCTTGAATGCTTTACTTTTATAGTTCCTTGATAATGTGAGTAGTCACGAAAGCGGTTGGAATTTCTCTATTCTTTCAGAGTGGTTGTTTTGCATATTCTGAAATCACCTGTTTACTGTGATCTTATTGCATATATATATATATTATATATATATATATATATATATATATATATATATATATATATATATATATATATATATATATATATATATATATATATATATATAGATATATATAATGTCGTGCCGAATATGTAAAACTGGTCAATTAGCAAGAACTCATTTAAAATTAAGTCCTTTCTAAAATTTTCTCTTATACATTTAAACATATATTTTTTTCATTAATGTTAATGTAAAAATTTATAATTTTGCACCAAAAGGTACTTAGAAAACTTACCTAACCTTATTATAACACGTACAATTTATTTTAGCTTAACCCAACTAAATATATTTTAGATACGTTTACAATAATTTAATACTAAACAAACACAGTGAAATATATTTTTTTCGTTAGGTTCAGAATCATTTTGGCGAAATTATTGCATACACAAATTTTCACTTGCCCTGTATGGCAAGATGAGCATTGCTATTTAAGCCAAGATCGCAAGTTCTTCCTATTCGGCACGATATATATATATATATATATATATATATATATATATATATATATATATATATATATATATATATATATATATATATATATATATATATATATATGTGTGTGTGTGTGTGTACTCACCTATTTGTACTCACCTATTTGTACTCACCTATTTGTGG
>NC_091348.1:17727829-17767829 GCF_038502225.1 Cherax quadricarinatus
GTTAGAGGTGTGGGCCTGCGTTTCGTAGTGAGGTCTTTGATAGATGATGTGTTTATGGTGGAAACGTTGATGTTACTCATAGCAAGTGCCCGGCGAGTATTCGTGGCAACATCACCACATGGGAGTACTATGAACTGCTTAGGGGGCTGTTCCATGGGCGGTTTGTTGAGAATAGCTTGTGCCTTAAGTCTGCAATCTCGGATGAAGAAAGATGGGAACTGAAGACGTGTAAAGGCTTGTGTTATGTAAGTGTATTCTTCTTCTAGAAAACAAGGGCTGGAGATGCGAAGAGCTCTCAAGAAGAAGCCAATGAGGACTCCTCTCTTAGTGCGGGTGTCTTGGTGTGAATAAAAGTGTATAAGATCGTCCTTGTTGGTAGGTTTTCTATACACTACGAAACGCAGCCCCACACCTCTAACTTCTACAGCAGGCGTCTACACTATCCCCTGTGGGTTCTGTCCCAAGAAATATGTAGGCGAGACAGGCAGAGATCTGGCAGTCCGCTTGAATGAGCATCGAAATGCCTCTAACAGAGACGATGTAAGGTACGCCTGTGTCCTCCACAGAGACTCCACGGGACATTTGATGAACTGGAATGAGGCACAACTCGTTCTCACCGAACCAGACCTCAGACGCCGACGGTGCCTAGAAGCCTCACTAATCGCCGTCACCGGCACTATAGAACTCAACACTGGAAACTACAAAATTTCAAAAACATTGGCATACATGATACTTAAGCACCACCAACCCAACAACACAGGAGTCACATGATTTCAACGTCTACCTCTTCATCATAGGCAGAGGTTGTTTTGATAAGGACCTGCCTCGCATGGGCCAGTAGGCCTTCTACAGTGTTCCTCCATTCTTATGTTCTTATGTTCTTATGACATTCCTCAGGTCACGTGCGTCACACCTCACTCTCCGCCTATATTTATAATGCCTTTCTACCTCTGTATGCTAGAAGTGATCAAGGTCCCAGGACCGAAACGTTTTCTAATCAATATGTCATAGTGTTTGCTTACGTGTCTTTCTAAACCAACTTGTCGGTATTTATTACCAAGGTTAATACCATATATATATATATATATATATATATATATATATATATATATATATATATATATATATATATATATATATATATATATATATATATATATATATATATATATATATATATATATATATATATATATATATATACAGTATATATATATATATATATATATACAGTATATATATATATATATATATATATATATATATATATATATATATATATATATATATATATATATATATACAATAAGATCACAGTAAACAGGTGATTTCAGAATATGCAAAACAACCACTCTGAAAGAATAGAGAAATTCCTAGCGCTTTCGTGACTACTCACATTATCAAGGAACTATGAAAGTAAAGCATCCTAGGAAGCTATATAAGGGGTCTGGCCAACACCTCACTATCAGATCCCACAACGGTTAAACACCTGACGCGCGCCGACCCAACTTGGATAGGTCCTTTGCACAACTCACCCACAGACTATTCTACCCAAGAAAATTTAAAAATTATTATTTGTCCAGTGTATTATTAAATTCCTCCCAAATTCTATTAATTATAAATGGATCTAATTTATATAAACCAAAGGAAATATTCATATTATTGTCAAAACTGCATTTTATGAAACAAGATTCAATTATATTCCTGTCGACCATGGACTTGCTTGATACTACTTTCTCAACTTTTTGAAAATCAATTGGATGGTTAAAATCTCTTACATGAATAAATAGAGCATTGGAATCTTGTCCAGTTCTAATGCTATATTTAAAAGAACATAAATATAGCATTATAACTGGACAAGATTCCAATGCTCTATTTATTCATGTAAGAGATTTTAACCATCCAATTGATTTTCAAAAATGGTTGTAATAAAGTTGGTAGAATTACCGACAATATGTAAAGTAAAAGGACACAAGTGCAACTAATGTGACATTTATTGTGGCAACGTTTCGCTCTCCAGGAGCTTTATCAAGCCATTACCATATGGCTTGATAAAGCTCCTGGAGAGCGAAACGTTGCCACAATAAATGTCACATTAGTTGCACTTGTGTCCTTTTACTTTACAGATTTTCAAAAAGTTGAGAAAGTAGTATTAAGCAAGTCCATGGTCGACAGGAATATAATTGAATCTTGTTTCATAAAAAGCAGTTTTGACAATAATATGAATATTTCCTTTGGTTTATATAAATTAGATCCATTTATAATTAATAGAATTTGGGAACAATTTATTAATACACTGGACAAATAATAATTTTTAAATTTTCTTGGGTAGAATAGTTTGTGGGTGAGTTGTGCAAAGGACCTATCCAAGTTGGGTCGGCGCGCGTCAGGTGTTTAACCGTTGTGGGATCTGATAGTGAGGTGTTGGCCAGACCCCTTATATAGCTTCCTTGGATGCTTTACTTTCATAGTTCCTTGATAATGTGAGTAGTCACGAAAGCGCTTGGAATTTCTCTATTCTTTCAGAGTGGTTGTTTTGCATATATATATATATATATATATATATATATATATATATATATATATATATATATATATATATATATATATATATATATATATATATATATATATCACTTCACTGGGGACCCTCATCCTCAGAGAAGACAATAAACGTACCTCAGGGAAAACTGAAGGTTCTCCCACGAGCTGTTTGAATATTTTCTTCTTCTTCCACCCCCTATAAGTTATAATATATATGTACTTTATTAATAGACATTATACATTGATAGGAAACACAAGCATGAGTACATTGATACAATATATCAAAGGTTATGAATCTCCTCCAGCTTCTCCGAAGCTGTACGCGAGCCCAGTATGCAGCATGCATTTCCCCTCTGGATGGCTATGATATATATATATATATATATATATATATATATATATATATATATATATATATATATATATATATATATATATATATATATGTATGTATATATAATCGTGTAATTACGAATTCTCGAGTCCTTGTCTAATCATTTATCCCTATTGACATCGGTAATTAATAATTTTCGCTTTAGATACTGTGTTTAATGTTTGTCTGCAGCCTAGATAAGTAATAACTAAAGAGCCATTTACCCACAATAGGGAAAGAAAACTTTTTTTTAGATATTTCAGTTCGCCCTGGACCATTATCAAGTTTTGAAAGGAGCGTAGAGAAAGGCTGGTAGGAGTGTAGGTTAGGAGGGTGGAGGAATATGATAAGGAAAGGCGACGAAAAGATATGGAGAGAGGAAGACATGTATCTTCAGCTTAAAAGAAATATTTCAAGAGGTAACATAAAACGATGCCAAAGGACAACACCAGAAACACAAAGTTAATTAAAACTAGCGTCGGCAAAGCAAGTTTGGCACTAAACTTGGGTGAATTTGATGTATACATTCAATTACACGCCTGAGAGTGTGATGTCCCAACACGATTCTCGGAACGTCTTCAGCTCATCACTTCTTCCAGTGAGTGAAGGAGCGGAAAGAAAGCTATATCGTTACTCCTGTTTATAGACGGGGAAGGAGGGTACAGGAGTGAGAGGAGAGAGAAATAGAGCTGATGTCTTGGAATGCTCGAGAAAATTCATGTTAGTCATTCTTTCAGTGTTTACTGACGGTAAGAAGTGTTGGAAAAGACAGAGAGAAAGGGTTTGTTGGGAAATATCAAAGAAAACTGATGCTAGAGCAATTTCAAGCAATTATTGGCCGGGATAAAGGAGTACGAGTGAGGTGTTTTTTGAGTTAGTGTTGTTGGAATGAGAGGAGGCACTGTAGGACACACACACACACACACGACAGTCTAAGTGTCTAATCGACAAGTGCCTGTGATTAAACGGTAACCAACTAACACCTGCCTACCTACCTTCCTTCACAGATAAGTAGGTAGGCACGCGAGTATAACTGGATGAGGACAAGGTGAGGATAACTAGGTGCAACTAGATGCTTGTAAAAAACTGAACATTAAAAAAAACGAAAATTTTAAGGAAGTTCTCTCTGTTCTGCCAATTCGACTAATTAGGCACTACATACATATATATATATATATATATATATATATATATATATATATATATATATATATATATATATATATATATATATATATATATAACACTGCGACTAGCCAAGGAGTCGAACCCATGCGGCTTTGGCCGGCCTCAAGGTAAGCGAAAGACACATGACGCTGAAGTCCACAGGACCACACAATTCTCAAGAATAACACACACAGCCAAGCTAGGTGTTGTACGCGTCGTCCAAGAACATACGGTGGTGTGGATGCCTCTGATATTCAATTCAGTTCAGTTCAATTCAAAGTTTATTCTCTATAAGGATTACAATGCTGAGTTTACAGAATTTGGTTATTGTGTGGTTTACATGTAGTTAAATAATGATTACAGAGTGTACCACTAGAACACCTAGCATGGCTAGGCATTTCGGGTAGACTTAGTTTAATTCTTAATTTTAAAATATTACAAATAATGAGGTAAGTTGGTATTATGGCTAAGTGACTAAATACTAGTTTGTGAGTTTAGCAATGTGAATGCTTTTGTTTTGGCACAGTACATAGTTTCAGTATTGGAGTATCACAGGATTCATTATTTTAAGATTGAGATTAATATTTCTGTTTATGGTCAAATGGGTGAGTGAAAGTGTGAACCACCAGGTGGTATTCGTGTAGTTAGTTGATGGAGTGTATCAAGGAGATAAGATATTTTCTAATGGTAGTTTTGAAGGTGATGAATGTGTCTGCAGTTCTAGAGTTCTTAGGTAGGGTGTTCCAGATTTTAGGGCCTTTGACATACATTGAATTTTTGTAAAGGTTTAGTCGGACACGGGGAATGTCGTAGAGATGTTTGTGTCTGGTGTTATGCCTGTGGGTTCTGTCACAACTATCAAGAAAGCGTTTTAGGTCAAGGTTGATATTGGAGTTTAAGGTCCTGTAGATGTAGATTGCACAGTAGTAAGTGTGGATGTACTGAACAGGGAGTAAGTTTAGATCTATGAAGAGTGGGGGGGGGTGTTGCCAGGGATGGGATTTAGTGATTATTCTTACTGCAGCTTTTTGTTGGGTTATTATTGGCTTTAGGTGTGTTGCTGCAGTTGATCCCCAAGCACAAATAGCATAGGTGAGGTATGGATAAATAAGTGAGTGGTATAGTGTGAGAAGGGCATTTTGCGGCACGTAGTATCGTATCTTGGAGAGGATCCCAACCGTTTTGGATACTTTTTTGGTTATGTGTTGGATATGGGTGCTGAAATTTAGGTTGTTGTCAAGGTATAGGCCTAGGAATTTGCCCTCATTATGTCTGGTAATTAGAGTGTTGTCGATCTTAATGTTAATTTGTGCATCTCCTGCTCTGCTACCAAACATAATATAGTAGGTTTTGTCAGTGTTAAGCGTAAGTTTATTGGCTGTTATCCAAGTCGATATTTTGATCAGCTCCTCGTTAACAATGGTGTTGAGGGTGGCAAGATTAGGGTGAGAGATGACGTAAGTCGTGTCGTCAGCAAAGAGAATGGGTTTCAGGTGTTGGGATACGTTTGGAAGATAATTGATGTATATGAGGAAGAGCAGGGGACCAAGGACACTTCCCTGCGGAACTCCAGTATCAAGTGGCCGTGTTGTTGATGCTGTGTCTTTAATGGTGACATACTGATACCTATTAGTAAGGTAAGATTTGAAATAAGCAAGCGCATGGCCTCTTATACCGTAATGGTCAAGTTTGTGGAGTAGGATGTTGTGGTCTACTGTGTCAAAAGCTTTTCTTAGGTCAATAAAAATTCCTAGTGGATATTCCTTATTTTCCAATGCTGTGTAAAGCAGATCTAGCATTTTTATGATTGCATCATTAGTGCTTTTATTTTTCCTGAATCCAAATTGGCAGGGGTTGAGTATGTTTTGTGCCGTTATAAATGAATATAGTCTCCTGTGCACGAGTTTCTCAAAGATTTTGGATAGCAATGTTAAGTTTGATATTGGCCTATAGTTGTTTAAGTCTTTAGGGTCACCACCTTTGTGTATTGGTGTAACCCTTGCCATCTTCAGTAGTTTCGGGAAGGTGCTAGTTTCTAGTGACTTGTTAAAAAGTAATGAAATAGCATGCAAAAGGACATGGGCCGCTCGCTTGTACAGTAATGGTGGGACATGAGACAGATTCCCTGAGTTATTTTTAAGTGACTTTATAATCTCGGTGACTTCCGTGGGCTCAGTTGGTACAAGATAGAAGGAATTTGGAAAATTCCCATCTAGGTAGTCTCCGGCATGGGCATTGGTATGTGGGATTTTATTGGCGAGATTATATCCTATGGTTGAGATTGGCGAGATTAGATCCTATGGTTGAGAAGAAGTTGTTTATTTTGTTAGCTGTGTCAGTGGGATGTAGTGGTGTTTCATTAGGTTTAGTTAGGACAATATTCTTGTTTTTTTTTTCAGTTTGTGGGTCCCTAGAATCTGAGAGAGTGTTTTCCAGGTCTTTTTTATATCTCCTCTAGTGTCTGTGAATCTACTGGAGTAGTATAGTTGTTTGGCTTTCTTTATTACTTTGGTGAGAACTGATGAATAGTGTTTAAGAATATCTTTGTGTATTAAGCCCTGTCTATATTGCTTTTCATATTGGTGTTTCTTGTCAATGGATTTCAGAATGGTGCTGGTTAGCCATGGGCAACCAAGCCGTTTGTTTGTGATCTGTTTCGTTTTTATAGGACAATGTTTGTTGTATAGTCTAAGTAATTTGTTAAGAAAAATGTCTGTCCAGTCATCAATACCATTGGCCTTGGAGAAATCTGTAGGCCAGTCAACAGTCTCTAGGTCAGCTGTGAACTTCCTTATTGAGGCCTCGTCATGGAGTCTAAATGAGACTTTGTTGTATTCAAGTCCTCAATGTTTACTAATGTGTGAAGTAGGGTAGTGGTCTGAGTGCTATCTGTGATTATCGCTTATATTGGTCCATATGTGGTTTATTATGGTTGCACTTGTCTCAGTGAGCCTGGTTGGTTTAGTTATTGTTGGTATGAGAAGTGTGTTGTTCATATTGTTGATGAAATCAGTTACAGGCTGATCATCTAGTAAGCCAAGGATGATATTGAAGTCTCCAGCTAAGAGAAGGTGGTGCTTATTCATTTGTCTGTTTGTTATTAGTGACTTTAATTTCTCACTGAAATTTGGGATGTTTGTGTGAGGTATCCGGTAAATGGCACCGATTGTTATAGGTGTCTTAAGGTTTTTTACAGTAAAATTAGCAAAAATGTATTCCCCATATTCATCACTAAAGCAAGTGGTGCTAATACAAGATAATTGGTTAGAGTAATAGATTGCAATACCACCCCCAACTTGGTTTGTCTGCAGTTGTGAATTGCTGTGTATCCTTGTAGAGGGTAGATATCTATTGTGTCCTGCTTAAGCCAGGTCTCAGTAAGAATGATGCAGGAGAAGGGTGTCTTTAGTGATTCAAGGAGTGCCAGGAGGTCATCATAGTGTTTGCTTAAGGACCTGATGTTGTAGTTAAGTACTGATAGACTTTTAGCATTGTTTAGGATAGTGCTGGCTTGTGATACTGTGTAATAAAGGCACTTACTTTCCAATAGGTTTTGATTGGGTGTCAGATTATGGAGGTTTAGATCAGGGTCAACGTGATCACTCATCTTCTAGGTTTAAATTATGGTCATTTATATCCTGAGTTGTGTGTTGAGTTCTAGTACTTATATCTTTAGTGGTGGGAAGTTTGGACAAGTATATAGCTAGAGTATTTTGGTCATATAGAGTATAGTCACTACTACACATAATGAAATTGATGTTGTCTATGTGTTGTGCTGGAATGAACTAAAGTACAACTAGGTATAAACTAGTAATATAAAAATACAAATTAAAAATAGAACAAGACCCTCACTTGTAATTGCACTAAGGTGTAATATAATGACTTTTGTGGAGTCTGTGTTTTGAGCTAGAATGAGCTATAGTACAACTAGGTTTAATTTAATAATATAAAAATACAAATTAAAAATAGCACCAGTCTCTCACTAGTAATTGCACTATGATCTATTATAATGAATTTGGTATTGACTATGTATTGAGCTACAATGAGCTATAGTACAACTGAGTTTAATCTAATAATATAAAAAAGACACAAGACTCTCAATTGTAATTGCACTAAGGTGTTATATAAGTTGTTTACAAGAATTAGAGTATAATTAGATTTAAATTGACAGGATAAAATACATAAGTTAAGGTAGCAAAAGAATAATAAAAAAAATGATAAAAATAAAAATGGCAATGACTTGGTTATAATATGCTAGTAAGATGGTAGACAGGATAATATAAAAGTTGTAGTTGAAAATACTAGTTTAAAAAAGTATAGAATAAAAATGGTCATCTCCTTGTTTGGTGTACTAGCCCTACGAGCAGTATTTTATATTATTGTACCCACGAACGAGTGGTATTGATCAATAACATCATTTCGACTAGCCAAGGAGTCGAACCCATGCTGCTTTTGCCCGCCTCAAGGTGAGTGCAAGATACATGACGCTCTAGAATTGTGTGGTCCTGTGGACTAGAGCGTCATGTGTTTTACGCTTACCTTGAGGTTGGGCAAAACAACATGATTCCTCCTGGCTATCAGTCTGTTGTTATTGATCAATAACACTCGTTCGTCAATAATATAATATATATATATATATATATATATATATATATATATATATATATATATATATATATATATATATATATATGTGTGTGTGTATTATTTGTGTGTGTGTGTGGCTGAATTTGTTTTCAAAGCATGAAATCACCCATCACTTTGCTTAATATTTGTAAAATCGTTCCACGAAACTAGGATTATATTCAAGGTAAAAATTTAAATGAAAGCACACACGGCAAAAATATATATATCTTCTCTGAAATGATAACACTATAGTCTTTTTAACCCGAATTATAAACAAATAAAAGGTTATTTCGCTCTGAACGGTTAAAATATCAGCTCCAGTGCGTGTCTACATAAAGTAGAAATGTCCATTTTTTTTGAAAACTAAAATGCTACAATGTCTTTTAACACGACAGTTGAAGTAGTATAGCCATATTTTGACCTCAGCCGGATTTTAATGGCAAATAGTAAAACAGGTTCATTGCTTTTATAGGCGTCATTACTGGGAAATGTAAAGTGATCTTTTTTTTTTTCACATTCAATGGCCTTCGGCCTTTTAATTGAGATCGATGTTACTGATGGTACACGCTGTACACACAACCTTTTCTGTTGTTGTTAGTGAAGGTAGTAGAGAGGACAGTATACACCTCGTACCTTTGATATACCTTTGTTTTTATGCTCCAGGAGCCTGGCCATGGGCCAGGCTCATCCGGTGCTTGCCTGGTCAACCAGGCTGTTGCTGCTGGTGACCCGTAGCCCCACATATCCATCACAGAGGGGTAGTTATTGAGAGCCTACAGAATCTCCAGTCCGCAATTCCTCGAAGAAGAATGCACATACATCGCCAATTCATTTAGTTCACTACACTTTCCCAAACACTTCATACGTGACTGCAGGAAACGTGCGATACGTATCCTCAACAAGACTAACACCAATCAAGTTGAAGAAAGGCCTCCAAGTTACATCGTTTTACCGGTCAGCAACGTTTCCACTAACGTGTCAAAAATGTTTGATAGAAAACTAGCTAAAATATCTACCAGCTCTTCAACTACTATTAGGAAGCTGATACAAAAACCCAAGCATGATTCTGGCACAAGTGCAGAAATTTACACTATACCATGTGGGGGGGGGGGGTGACGACGACGACGACGACGACGACGACGACGACGACGACCACCACCACCACCACCACCACCTCCACCGCCACCGCCACCGCCACCGCCACCGCCACCGCCGCCGCCGCCGCCGCCGCCGCCGCCGCCGCCGCCGCCGCCGTCGCCGCCGCCGCCACCACCACCACCACCACCACCAGCAGCACCAGCAGCAGCACCACCACCACCACCACCACCACCACCACCACCACCAGCAGCAGCTCCTCCTCCTCCTCCTCCTCCTCCTCCTCCTCTATCCACGCGACACTTCACCTGTCTCCTGCCACTGTATATACACATTTTCTTAGTTTTCTCTGTATTAGGACTGAAGAAGCCACTCGTGGCGAAACGCTTCCTTTAATAAATGTCATGAACTGTATCCATAACAGCCTGTAGAAGATACATGCCCAGTTTCCTCTTGGACTTCTACTCTTGTCCCAGCAGTGTTTCTGATGTCTTCTGATAAGATGTTGAATAATCTGGAACCACGAATGTTGATACAGTGCTCCCTTATTATGCTTACTGGACCCCTGCTTTTCACTGGATTTATCTTGAGTACGTGACTGAAAGGGAAGGTGAAGGTGAAAGTTAGGACAGAAGGTGAAAGAGTGTATGATAGAGGAGAGGAATAAGTAAAAGAGGGAAGAGCTGGAGGTGAAGGAAGAAAGGAGGTGTTAGAGGAGATCAGGTGATAGAAGGGAGAGGAGACTGGCAAGCGAGAGAGAAATGAGAGGGAGGGAAAGGTGAAATTGAAGGAGGTGAAAGGGAAGAGAGAAAGTGATAGGGAAATGAAGACTAATACGGAGACGCAAAGGAAAGAGAAGATGGGGAGGAGAAAGGTACTCAGCAATCGCTGCTCCTCCCACCTACACATGTGACTCAACTCTCAACACTTACTAAATATAAGAAAAGTCCACTGTTCTCGGGCTCAGTCGCCATCTTTTGTAGGATGGCAGGTACTGACGGCAGTGTTTCGCGCTTCTCAGTGGGCTTTATAATGACGTGAGGAAGCCCTCTTTGTGGGCGAAACACTGTCTCTAACAAAGTTTTCGTTCTGCTCCAAGTTTTTTCAATTATATATTACTGGGATGTTGGATTGAGCGAAACGTTGTCACAATAAAATCTAGTTATGCACCTGTGTCTTTTCTTAATTTTTAGGGAAAAATCATGTAAAATATGATTTATTTTAGAGAAATGACAGATGACTGAAGCTTACGAGAACGTTACATCTGCAGAATGTTACATTTATACGAAGTGATTGGAGTCTCGAGCCTCCGTCCACATACGTGCTAGACAGACATACCCCCCGTCTGGCAGCCTGGCAATAAAATTGATATCCTGGGGTGAAATTTGGCTTAGGAACAGTCTTATAGTGAATCTTGCAATAAAATATTTATATTTAATAAGTTAACTTTTATGGCAGAAAAGGCGCCACGGAAAGAGATCTCACTGTTTACATTTCACAGTTTTACCAACTGTAAGAGTCTTCGAGATCTTCAGAACTTAAGAAAATCACACATATTCATTTCAAACACTATGAAGCTTCTCTGCATTGTTATTATTTTTATTTTCATTATTATTTTCATAATTATTATTATTATTAATTATTATTATTATTATTAATTATTATTATTATTGTTAATTATTATTATTATTATTAATTATTATTATTAATTATTATTATTATTATTAATTATTATTATTAATTATTATTATTAATTATTATTATTATTAATTATTATTATTATTAATAATAATTATTATTATTATTAATTATTATTATTATTATTAATTATTATTATTATTTATTATTATTATTATTATTAATTATTATTAGTATTATTAATTATTATTATTATTATTAATTATTATTATTATTATTATTAATTATTATTATTATTATTAATTATTATTATTATTCAAAAAGAAAAATGAAGCCTGTACAACAAGGAAGAGGAAGAAATAGGGTGGGAAGGACGAGGAGGATGAAGAGAAGAGGAACAAGATTAAGAGACAGAGGGGATAAAAACAAAGGCGTGAGGTGAAGGAATAAAAAAGGAAGTAAAATAATAATTAGTTAATATAATATAAAAGAGGTAATATGTCTGAGAGGTAGTGACCTTAAGATACGAAATATGGCGAAGTCAGGAAGGCCAAGATTGGTGAGGTGAACTGTGCTTCATGCTACCTGACCAACTGTCTGGGGCATGACTCTCTCTCTCTCTCTCTCTCTCTCTCTCTCTCTCTTTATTTACATAAGGGTTTTTACAGGGAAATAACTGAGAAATAACCGGGGATCGAACCCGGGGCCTCTCTGTCTCCGTTTCTGTCCCACTGTCTCTCTCTCTCTATCTCCCTCTCTGTCTGTCTGTGTCTGTCTCTCTGTCTCCGTTTCTGTCCCACTGTCTCTCTCTCTCTATCTCCCTCTCTGTCTGTCTGTGTCTGTCTCTCTGTCTCCGTTTCTGTCCCACTGTCTCTCTCTCTCTATCTCCCTCTCTGTCTGTCTGTGTCTGTCTGTCTGTCTGTCTGTCTGTCTGTCTGTCTGTCTGTCTGTCTGTCTCTGTCTGTCTCTGTCTGTCTCTGTCTGTCTCTGTCTGTCTGTCTGTCTCTGTCTGTCTGTCTGTCTGTCTCTCTCTCTCTCTCTCTCTCTCTCACTCTCTCTCTCTCTCTCTCTCTCTCTCTCTCTCTCTCTCTCTCTCTTTCTCTCTCTCTCCTATCTATCTGTCTATCTATACCTATCGACTTTTTTGAAGTGCAGTGTGATTCAGTTACACGAAACAATGGAATGAAACTCCAGGATATGGGGTTTAACACGAATGTTGGTAAAAGCTTTTCGAGGAGCGTTGGAGTACACAGAAATAGTTTTTCCAAGAACGTTGTGAGCATGAAATCAATTTAATCTTTCCAGAATCTGCTGGACATACACTTCATAAAGACATGATTGTACTAACCTGACTGGACTAAGGGTATATGGTACCGACAAACGGTGGAAAACACAAAATTTAATCACTAAGTCCTAGGACCTTGGTTGCTCCAAATGTACCAATGAACACTTGGAATAATGATGTCCCAAGACCGGAGCGTTTCCACTAACCGAGTGCTAAAATAAATGCATTTTGTTGTTATTTTTCCACCAACGGTATCCTAGTGTTTGCATTAATGATGCTCAGGATATTTCGTTTGTTCACATCCACTAACAGCACACTATCTAGAAGCCGAAGAATAGTATTATTCATTTGAAGTAATTTATAACCACTGTCCTCAATCCATTACTGTTTCTCCTCTAAATTCCATGACGTTTTTCGAATATTGTACGAGATGTCCCCCCCCTTCCCTGTTTCATGCCGGCAGTTGCCGGAGGGATATGAAGATAGGGGGAGAGAGTCTTCTGATTTACTATCCTTGCCTCAGCCATCTAAATAATAGCCAATAGTCTCTAATCAAGATGGAGTTAAACGGTCTTTATCAGCAGCTAGCTTCGGTTTGGAGTCTAAGGTCTTCCGTTATTTGCCATTCATATGTTCTCCCTCTGTTGCGTGGCTGTCTGTGGCGTGGCTGGTCTGTGGCGCGGCTGGTGAGTCTGTAGTGTGCCTGGTGAGTCTGTAGTGTGCCTGGCTGGTCTATGATGTGGCTGGTAAGTCTGTAGTGTGCCTGGCTGGTCTGTGGTGTGGCTGGTAAGTCTGTGGTGTGGCTGGCTGGGCTGTGGGATTGGTCAATGTGTTGGTCAGCGAGACGGGAAGATCTCCGGTGCAATATCCTACCAGAATGTTGTGTGCGAGTACATTGTTGCTGGAACTCCTAGTACATTGTTGCTGGAACTCCTGGTATATTGTTGCTGGAACCCCTCGTGCATTTTTAGTGGAATTCTGGTACAGTGTTCCTGGAACCCCAGTACAATGATGCTGGAAGCCCAGTACATCGTTGCAGAACCCTGGTACATTGTTGCTGGAACCGCGATACAGTGTTACTATAACCCCGGTACATGGTTCTGAAACCCTGGTTACATTGTTCCTGGAGCCTCGGTACAATGTTGCTGAAACCCCAGTATATTGTTCCTGGAACCCTGGTATGAGTCGCCTGTCTCTTTTCTTCCCTTTGTCTCTCTCATCCTTTCTTTTTATTCCCCTCCGTCTCTTTCCATTCTTTGCCTCTCCCACTTTCTCCCCTTTATCTTCCTCTCCTTCTCCTTCCAGCTTTCATTTTCTCACTCATCTTTACCTATTCTCACTTTATCTCTCCATCTTTCTCCCTTTACCCCTTTCATGCTTTCCCCTACGCCATCTCACTTTTCCTTTTTCTCAATTTTTTCCTCCTGCCACTCTTACCCTTTCCCTCCTCATATTTTGCCTTTTCACTCTCCATTTCATTCATATATTTAATTTTCTTATTTTCCTTCCAACTGATTATTATTGTCTTTGCTGGAAAGCGCTGAAACCCGTAGGGGTTATACAGCGCCTGGAGAATTGCAGACAGTCAGGTTTGATACGAGGAAGGGGAGGATAGCTTCACTTCCTTAGGCCGACAGAGCTTTATCATCAGTGAAGCATTAACCCTTCGAAGACGAGGGGATTAAATTCATTTTCCCCTCGTTCCACAGGCGTCTTGAACTTTAAGCCTCCTTCTCCCTACGCCCATTGAACTTAATACCCTCCTACTCTTCATTCTATGAACTTATGCTCTTCTCATCCTTTTGAATGCCAAGCCCTCCCTTACCAGTTACCCATTAAATATTACGTCGCAAACTTTACCCATTAGCAGCTAAATTTCTCGCTACCTCTGGCCTCTGCATATCACACTCATTCCTCCCTGTTGACTGTGCATGGTTCCTGGGGAAGCATCGCTCCCCGCGGCCAGGTGTCACACCAGATCCCCTGGTTGATGCCCCTGATCATTAAGGCTGTTGTTGTTGTTTGCAAACTTTTGGAGTAAAATCGTTGGTCGTCAACATATCAGGATTACAACCCAAAGATCCAGCAAGCGGCTGGAAAATAAAATATTGTCGCCGATGCAGTGGCTTCTCTTATAATATTGTGGATAACTGTCTACATGCCAACGTAGACACCTCCTACTTTGCTCAATAATAACCCACATGGAGACAGAAACTCAGAAGAATAATGCGTCTGTAGATATCAATCCTCTTCTGGGATCCTCTTCAGCTTTGCTGATCATAAGTATTCTTCTGAAAATTGTCAGGTTATATACCACAGTCGAACCCAAGTACATATATGCAAATACTAGTTTCTATGGTCCCAGATTCGTATTTAAATCGGTGTATATTATTATTATTATTGTGACGGCAGCTCAAATTCCTTGGGTCTCTAGTCTTTCACTAGTGTCATGGCGCCCTATGATCCCCCCTTCCGAAGAACTATGAAAAAGTTCTTCGGAATAACAAGGATGTAATATGCTTTAACCGGGCCACTGATATACTATTTCAACAGTAAGTCCTATTATATGGGTATAAATTAACTTTTTGTTTTTCCCCAAACAAAGATGAAACATCAGACGCCCTTTCGATCCACTCTGTACCATTATTAAGTCCTGACTTGATAATGGTCCACGGCGGACCGAAACAGCGTCCAGAGTACTATTCTGTACAAATTGTGAGTTAGTTTTCAACTGTTTCACTCAGTGTTGTGGCTCTTATTTTTTCTCTAATTTTTTTCTTTTTGATAAGTTAAAATTCAAAATGTTGCAAGTGAGTCATCTGAAAATAAGGCCGAAGCCTGCATCTCTCACCATGAGAGGCACTCTACCACTGCCCTAGGCTAGTCTTCCTAATTAACAAGCTGGTTATAATAGCCAACTCGGGTACAGGGTACTATTGTTCATTGTCTCTTGCAGTCCTTTCCGTAAAAAAAAAAACTGAGGGAAAAATGCAAGAGCTAAGAATGAAACAGCATAAATTTCTCATCAGGAGAGGATAAGATTTTTATGCACTTTTGATGTGTAGGAGATTTAACAAACGGAATATACACAAAATAGTATTTTTTAAGTATTTTACTACAGATTTTTCCATATATATATATATATATATATATATATATATATATATATATATATATATATATATATATATATATATATATATACATATATATATATATATATATATATATATATATATATATATATATATATATATATATATATATATATATATATATATATATATATATATGTCGTGCCGAATATGTAAAACTGGTCAGTTAGCAAGAACTCATTTAAAATTAAGTCCTTTCTAAAATTTTCTCTTGTACGTTTAAAGATATATATTTTTCATTAATGTAATGTAAAAATTTTTAATTTTGCACCAAAAGTATCTTAGAAAACTTTCCTAACCTTATTATAACAATAACAATTTATTTTAGCCTAACCCAACTAAATATATTTTAGATTTGTTTACAATAATTTACTAATAAACAAACACATTGAAATATATTTTTTTCGTTAGGTTCAGAATGATTTTGGCGAAATTATTGCATACACAAATTTTCACTTGTCCTATATGGCAAGATGAGCGTTGCTATTTAAGCCAAGATCGCAAGTTCTGCCTATTCGGCACGACATATATATATATATATATATATATATATATATATATATATATATATATATATATATATATATATAAAGTAGGTAGTAGGTTGGTAGACAGCAACCACCCAGGGAAGTACTACCGTCCTGCCAGATGACTGTGAAACAAAAACCTGTAACTGTTTTGCATGATGGTAGGATTGCTGGTTTCTTTTTCTGTCTCATAAACACGCTAAGATAACAGGGATATCTTGCTACTCCTACTTACACTTTGGTCACACTTCATAGACACGCACATGCATATATATATATACATACATCTAGGTTTTTCTCCTTTTTCTAAATAGCTCTTGTTCTTTTTTATTTCTTCTATTGTCCATGGGGAAGTGGAAAAGAATCTTTCCTCCGTAAGCCATGCGTGTCGTATGAGGCGACTAAAATGCCGGGAGCAATGGGCTAGTAACCCCTTCTCCTGTATACAATTACTAAAAAAGAGAAGAAGAAAAACTTTATAAAACTGGGTTGCTTAAATGTGCGTGGATGTAGTGCGGATGACAAGAAACAGATGATTGCTGATGTTATGAATGAAAAGAAGTTGGATGTCCTGGCCCTAAGCGAAACAAAGCTGAAGGGGGTAGGAGAGTTTCAGTGGGGGGAAATAAATGGGATTAAATCTGGAGTATCTGAGAGAGTTAGAGCAAAGGAAGGGGTAGCAGTAATGTTAAATGATCAGTTATGGAAGGAGAAAAGAGAATATGAATGTGTAAATTCAAGAATTATGTGGATTAAAGTAAAGGTTGGATGCGAGAAGTGGGTCATAATAAGCGTGTATGCACCTGGAGAAGAGAGGAATGCAGAGGAGAGAGAGAGATTTTGGGAGATGTTAAGTGAATGTATAGGAGCCTTTGAACCAAGTGAGAGAGTAATTGTGGTAGGGGACTTGAATGCTAAAGTAGGAGAAACTTTTAGAGAGGGTGTGGTAGGTAAGTTTGGGGTGCCAGGTGTAAATGATAATGGGAGCCCTTTGATTGAACTTTGTATAGAAAGGGGTTTAGTTATAGGTAATACATATTTTAAGAAAAAGAGGATAAATAAGTATACACGATATGATGTAGGGCGAAATGACAGTAGTTTGTTGGATTATGTATTGGTAGATAAAAGACTGTTGAGTAGACTTCAGGATGTACATGTTTATAGAGGGGCCACAGATATATCAGATCACTTTCTAGTTGTAGCTACACTGAGAGTAAAAGGTAGATGGGATACAAGGAGAATAGAAGCATCAGGGAAGAGAGAGGTAAAGGTTTATAAACTAAAAGAGGAGGCAGTTAGGGTAAGATATAAACAGCTATTGGAGGATAGATGGGCTAATGAGAGCATAGGCAATGGGGTCGAAGAGGTATGGGGTAGGTTTAAAAATGTAGTGTTAGAGTGTTCAGCAGAAGTTTGTGGTTACAGGAAAGTGGGTGCAGGAGGGAAGAGGAGCGATTGGTGGAATGATGATGTAAAGAGAGTAGTAAGGGAGAAAAAGTTAGCATATGAGAAGTTTTTACAAAGTAGAAGTGATGCAAGGAGGGAAGAGTATATGGAGAAAAAGAGAGAAGTTAAGAGAGTGGTGAAGCAATGTAAAAAGAGAGCAAATGAGAGAGTGGGTGAGATGTTATCAACAAATTTTGTTGAAAATAAGAAAAAGTTTTGGAGTGAGATTAACAAGTTAAGAAAGCCTAGAGAACAAATGGATTTGTCAGTTAAAAATAGGAGAGGAGAGTTATTAAATGGAGAGTTAGAGGTATTGGGAAGATGGAAGGAATATTTTGAGGAATTGTTAAATGTTGATGAAGATAGGGAAGCTGTGATTTCGTGTATAGGGCAAGGAGGAATAACATCTTGTAGGAGTGAGGAAGAGCCAGTTGTGAGTGTGGGGGGAAGTTCGTGAGGCAGTAGGTAAAATGAAAGGGGGTAAGGCAGCCGGGATTGATGGGATAAAGATAGAAATGTTAAAAGCAGGTGGGGATATAGTTTTGGAGTGGTTGGTGCAATTATTTAATAAATGTATGGAAGAGGGTAAGGTACCTAGGGATTGGCAGAGAGCATGCATAGTTCCTTTGTATAAAGGCAAAGGGGATAAAAGAGAGTGCAAAAATTATAGGGGGATAAGTCTGTTGAGTGTACCTGGTAAAGTGTATGGTAGAGTTATAATTGAAAGAATTAAGAGTAAGACGGAGAATAGGATAGCAGATGAACAAGGAGGCTTTAAGAAAGGTAGGGGGTGTGTGGACCAGGTGTTTACAGTGAAACATATAAGTGAACAGTATTTAGATAAGGCTAAAGAGGTCTTTGTGGCATTTATGGATTTGGAAAAGGCGTATGACAGGGTGGATAGGGGGGCAATGTGGCAGATGTTGCAAGTGTATGGTGTAGGAGGTAGGTTACTGAAAGCAGTGAAGAGTTTTTACGAGGATAGTGAGGCTCAAGTTAGAGTATGTAGGAAAGAGGGAAATTTTTTCCCAGTAAAAGTAGGCCTTAGACAAGGATGTGTGATGTCACCGTGGTTGTTTAATATATTTATAGATGGGGTTGTAAGAGAAGTAAATGCGAGGGTCTTGGCAAGAGGCGTGGAGTTAAAAGATAAAGAATCACACACAAAGTGGGAGTTGTCACAGCTGCTCTTTGCTGATGACACTGTGCTCTTGGGAGATTCTGAAGAGAAGTTGCAGAGATTGGTGGATGAATTTGGTAGGGTGTGCAAAAGAAGAAAATTAAAGGTGAATACAGGAAAGAGTAAGGTTATGAGGATAACAAAAAGATTAGGTGATGAAAGATTGAATATCAGATTGGAGGGAGAGAGTATGGAGGAGGTGAATGTATTCAGATATTTGGGAGTGGACGTGTCAGCGGATGGGTCTATGAAAGATGAGGTGAATCATAGAATTGATGAGGGAAAAAGAGTGAGTGGTGCACTTAGGAGTCTGTGGAGACAAAGAACTTTGTCCTTGGAGGCAAAGAGGGGAATGTATGAGAGTATAGTTTTTACCAACGCTCTTATATGGGTGTGAAGCGTGGGTGATGAATGTTGCAGCGAGGAGAAGGCTGGAGGCAGTGGAGATGTCATGTCTGAGGGCAATGTGTGGTGTGAATATAATGCAGAGAATTCGTAGTTTGGAAGTTAGGAGGAGGTGCGGGATTACCAAAACTGTTGTCCAGAGGGCTGAGGAAGGGTTGTTGAGGTGGTTCGGACATGTAGAGAGAATGGAGCGAAACAGAATGACTTCAAGAGTGTATCAGTCTGTAGTGGAAGGAAGGCGGGGTAGGGGTCGGCCTAGGAAGGGTTGGAGGGAGGGGGTAAAGGAGGTTTTGTGTGCGAGGGGCTTGGACTTCCAGCAGGCATGCGTGAGCGTGTTTGATAGGAGTGAATGGAGACAAATGGTTTTTAATACTTGACGTGCTGTTGGAGTGTGAGCAAAGTAACATTTATGAAGGGATTCAGGGAAACCGGCAGGCCGGACTTGAGTCCTGGAGATGGGAAGTACAGTGCCTGCACTCTGAAGGAGGGGTGTTAATGTTGCAGTTTAAAAACTGTAGTGTAAAGCACCCTTCTGGCAAGACAGTGATGGAGTGAATGATGGTGAAAGTTTTTCTTTTTCGGGCCACCCTGCCTTGGTGGGAATCGGCCGGTGTGATAATAAAAAAAATAAAAAAAGTGGTGGTCCTGTGTGTTAGAGCTTCATGTGATTTTCGCTCACCATGAGGCGGGCCAAAACATCATGGGTTCGAGTCATTGCCTAGTCACAGTGTTGTTATTGATCAATACCACTTGTTCGTGATTACAATAATATATATACTGCTCGTGGAGGCTATTACACCAAACGGCGAGAATGAAATTAGCTCTGAGGCACCCACAGCACCGTATGTCCTCGGATTACGGTAAAACACCTAGCTCTACTGGGTGCGTGATTCTTGTAGGATTTGGTGATCCTGTGGCTTAAAGCATCATGTGATTTTCGCTAACCATGAGGCGGGCCAAAACGACATGGGTTCGAGTCTTCGGCTAGTCGCAGTGTTATATATATATATGTCGTGCCGAATAGGCAGAACTTGCGATCTTGGCTTAAATAGCAACGCTCATCTTGCCATATAGGACAAGCGAAAATTTGTGTATGCAATAATTTCGCCAAAATCGTTCTGAGCCTAACGAAAAAATACATTTCACTGTGTTTGTTTAGTATTAAATTATTGTAAACAAATCTAAAATATATATAGTTGGGTTAGGCTAAAATAAATTGTTCTTGCTATTATAAGGTTAGATATGTTTTCTAAGATACTTTTGGTGCAAAATTAATTTTTTTTACATTAACATTAATGAAAAAAAATATATCATTAAACGTATAAGAGAAAATTTTAGAAAGGACTTAATTTTAAATGAGGTCTTGCTAATTGACCGGTTTTACATATTCGGCACGACATATATATATATATATATATATATATATATATATATATATATATATATATATATATATATATATATATATATATATATATATATATATTATATATATATTTATTTATGAACACATCAGCCGATTCCCACCAAGGCAGGGTGGCCCCGAAAAAGAAAAACTTTCAGCATCATTCACTGCATCACTGTCTTGCCAGAGGGGTGCTTTACAGTCATAGGCGGTGTCACAAATGTGACACCGCCTATGACTGCTGCACCTCTCCTACCAACGGTTTATAAGGTCCTTCTCCGCACGTATGCCGTATTCTATTCAAGGTTGATGGACTGACCACATCGACTCAAGGTTGAGGGACTGATTACCTCATTCTACTCCTGTTCTTCAAGATTCTCCTTTGTATGGACTGATGAAGCCACTGTGTGGCGAAACGTTTCCTCAATAAAGATACCCAAGAGTTGCGCATGTGTATAATTTATCAACATGTCGGTTCTCTGAACCATTCATCTACAAACCTGTCAGACACTGCAACTTCTTGGGATCTTAATACTTGGGAATTCTTCGCATGCCTAATTCTTGGGTACGACCTACTTCCACATTGAACAAATGTGACACCGCCTATGACTGCTGCACCTCTCCTACCAACGGTTTATAAGCTCCTTCTCCGCACGTATACCGTATTCTGTTCAAGATTGATGGACTGACCACATCGACTCAAGGTTGAGGGACTGATTACCTCATTCTACTCCTTTTCTTCAAGATTCTCCTTTGTATGGACTGATGAAGCCACTGTGTGGCGAAACGTTTCCTCAATAAAGATACCCAAGAGTTGCGCATGTGTCTAATTTATCAACATGTCGGTTCTCTGAACCATTCATCTACAAACCTGTCAGACACTGCAACTTCTTGGGATCTTAATACTTGGGAATTCTTCGCATGCCTAATTCTTGGGCACGACCTACTTCCACATCGAACAAATGTGACACCGCCTATGACTGCTGCACCTCTCCTACCAACGGTTTATAAGCTCCTTCTCCGCACGTATGCCGTATTCTATTCAAGATTGATGTACTGACCACATCGACTCAAGGTTGAGGGACTGATTACCTCATTCTACTCCTGTTCTTCAAGATTCTCCTTTGTATGGACTGATGAAGCCACTGTGTGGCGAAACGTTTCCTCAATAAAGATACCCAAGAGTTGCGTATGTGTCTAATTTATCAACATGTCGGTTCTCTGAACCATTCATCTACAAACTACAGTTTATAAAACTGCAACATTAACACCCCTCCTTCAGAGTGCAGACACTGTACTTCCCATCTCCAGGACTCAAGTCCGGCCTGCCGGTTTCACTGAATCCCTTCATAAATGTTACTTTGCTCACACTCCAACAGCACGTCAAGTATTAAAAACCATATGTCTCCATTCACTCCTATCAAATACGCTCACGCATGCTTGCTGGAAGTCCAAGCCCCTCGCACACAAAACCTTCTTGATCCCCTCCCTCCAACCTTTCCTAGGACGACCCCTACCCTGCCTTCCCTCCACTACAGATTTATACACTCTTGAAGTCATTCTGTTTCGTTCCATTCTCTCTACATGTCCTAACCACCTCGGCAACCCTTCCACAGCCCTCTGGACAACAGTTTTGGCAATCCCGCACCTCCTCCTAAATTACAAACTACGAATTCTCTGCATTATATTCACACCACACATTGCCCTCAGACATGACATCTCCACTGCCTCCAGCCTTCTCCTCACTGCAACATTCATCACCCATGCTTCTCACCCATATAAGAGCGTTGGTATAACTATACTCTCATACATTTCCCTCTTTGCTTCCATGGACAGAATTCTTTGTCTCCACAGACTCCTAAGTGCACCACTCACCCTTTTCCCCTCATCAGTTCTGATTCACCTCATCTTTCATAGACCCATCTGCTGACACGTCCACTCCCAAATATCTGAATACATTCACCTCCTCCATACTCTCTCCCCCAATCTGATATCCAATCTTTCGTCACCTAATCTTTTTGTTATCCTCATAACCTTACTCTTTCCTATATTCACTTTTAATTTTCTTCTTTTACATACCCTACCAAATTCATCCACCAACCTCTGCAACTTCTCTTCAGAATCTCACCAAAGCACAGTGTCATCAGCAAAAAGCAACTGTGACAACTCCCACTTTGTGTTTCATTTTTTATCTTTAAACTCCACACCTCTTGCCAAGACCCTCGCATTCACTTCTCTTACAACTCCATATATAAATATCTTGAACAACCACGGTGACATCACACATCCTTGTCTAATACCCACTTTTACTGGAAAATAATCTCTCTTTCCTACATACTCTAACTTGAGCCTCACTATCCTCGTAAAAACTCTTCACTGCTTTCAGTAACCTACCTCCTATACCATACTCCTGCAACATCTGCCACATGTCCCCCTATCCACCCTGTCATACGCCTTTTCCAAATCCATAAATGCCACAAAAACTTTAGCCTTATCTAAATACTGTTCACCTATATGTTTCACTGTAAACACTTGGTTTACGCACCCTCTACCTTTCCTAAAACCTCCTTGTTCATCTGCTATCCTACTCTCCGTCATACTCTTAATTTTTTCAATAATAACTCTACCATACATTTTACAAGGTATACTCAACAGACTTATTCCACTATAATTTTTGCTCTCTCTCTTTTGTCCCTTTTGCCTTTATACAAAGGAACTATGCACGCTCTCTGCCAATCCCTAGGTACCTTACCTTCTTTCATACATTTATTAAATAAAAGCACCAACCACTCCAAAACTATATCCCCACCTGCATTTAACATTTCTGTCTTTATCCCATCAATCCCAGCTGCCTTACTCCCTTTCATTCTACCCGCTGCCTCACGAACTTCCCCCACACTCACAACTGGCTCTTCCTCACTCTTACAAGATGTTATTCCTCCCTGATATAATATATATATATATATATATATATATATATATATATATGTCGTGCCGAATATGTAAAACTGGTCAATTAGCAAGAGCTCATTTAAAATTAAGTCCTTTCTAAAATTTTCTCTTATACGCTTAAAGATATATTTTTTTCATTAATGTTAATGTAAAAATTATAATTTTGCACCAAAAGAATCTTAGAAAACTTACCTAAACTTATTATAACAAGAACAATTTATTTTAGCCTAACCCAGCTAAATATATTTTAGATTTGTTTACAATAATTTAATACTAAACAAACACAGTGAAATATATTTTTTTCGTTAGGTTCAGAATGATTTGGGCGAAATTATTACATACACAAATTTTCACTTGTCCTATATGGCAAGATGAGCGTTGCTATTTAAGCCAAGATAGCAAGTTCTGCCTATTCGGCACGACATATATATATATATATATATATATATATATATATATATATATATATATATATATATATATATATATATATATATATATATATATATATATATATATATATATATATATATATTATATATATATATATATATATATATATATATATATATATATATATATATATATATATATATATATATATATATATATATATATAATAGTGCCGAATAAGTAAAATTGGTCAGTTAGCAAAAACTCATTTAAAATTATGTTCTTTCTAAAAAAAATTTCCTATGCATTTAAAGATATATATTTCTTTCAATTTATGTTAATGTAAAAATTAATAATTTTGTAACAAAAGTCCCTTAGAAAACTCACCTAACCTTATTATAACAAGTTCAGTTTCATTTAACGTAATCCAACTAAATATATTTTAGATAAGTTTACAGTAATTTAATGATAAACACAATGAAATACATATGCTTTCAAAAGGGAACTTATGCCTAATCTAGAATAAATTTGCAAATGATGTCAGTTGAGTACTCCAAATGTAATTCAACTCCCGCCTCCCTCGGTGTCTTGATAATGTTCCCCAGCCAACTGGAAGATGAGAGAGTCTCACTTCACCTCTCTATTACCACTGAAGGCATCCCATTGATCAAGTCCAACTTCAGCATCACACACACCGCTCTGCTGAAGTAAATGCATCCCATCCACCCAGTGACAGAGTTCTCCTTTTTATTCCCCTTTTACCTTCGCGTCAAGATGGACAGATAGACGGAAAGCTCGAATTTATATCCAGTCGTTCTAATTTTACAAGGGGCCAGGCGATCTTCCTTTCGTCCACGCTCTCCATTTGCTAAAATGGGCTGTAGCTGAGTGTAGCAGAGTGAGTCGAGACGCCAGACTGTTTGGTTGGTATTTTATCTTCCCGGGACCCAGCAGTAAGGAGCACTTCATGAAGCCAGGCAGAGGACCTCACTCTTTTCTCTCCTCACCCCTCTCCCCCGCTACCTCTGTTTATTGCTTTCTCTCTCTCTCTCTCTCTCTCTCTCTCTCTCTCTCTCTCTCTCTCTCTCTCTCTCTCTCTCTCTCTCTCTCTCTCTCTCTCTCTCTACTCAGTCGTTTGTTGCGACAAAATTTTTGTGCTGTCTTAGTTTCCTTGAATTCCTCATTCCTTTTTAATGTATCTCATGGAACTTTTATCTTTGTCGTTTATAGTTTTTTTTTTAATATTTATTACCTTTTATGTGCCTGCTTGCCTTCTTACATACCTTTACTTTCTCGTTTTACCGGTTTGCTTGCATTCTTATGCTTATTTTATTTTGCATATTTTGTTTTGCGAATATTCATTTTCTTGTTTGCCTGTTGCTTACATTTCTTTGATAGTCTGGTTATTGACATCTTTTGGTTGTGTGCATATTTATATTACTGAAAACCCCAAGTTCACGAGATTTAATAAAAAATTACTCTATCCTATTACATTTTTTCATGCCTTTGTAAAAAAATTATAAAAAGCATTCCGTTCAATATGAACAGTGTTGTTTGCTAACATAGTCATAACGGTCGCATATCAGAGTTATTACAGCTGTATCAGAATTATTATTGCTTCGTATCTGTGAATCGACGTTCGTATTTGCATTGAGCGGCATTTACAATTATTTTCTGTGCCAGTCTCAGTATTAAGCTGCATGTAAACACTGCTAAGTAACTTCTGGTGTATCTCCTGCCACACACTGATTTTTTGATGGAAAAGGTAACATATGATAAACAACTCATTGTACTATACGTACAATGTATAAATTTCAGTTGTATAATATAATTTGAAACCCATATGGCGATATAATTCAATCAACAGACGAAGACTTTATCTGAAACCCTCTTCGTGTATTACCTGGAGTTTACCTGGAGAGAGTTCCGGGGGTCAACGCCCCCGCGGCCCGGTCTGTAACCAGGCCTCCTGGTGGATTAGAGCCTGATCAACCAGGCTGTTGCTGCTGGCTGCACGCAAACCAACGTACGAGCCACAGCCCGGCTGATCAGGAACTGACTTTAGGTGCTTGTCCAGTGCCAGCTTGAAGACTGCCAGGGGTCTGTTGGTAATCCCCCTTATGTGTGCTGGGAGGCAGTTGAACAGTCTCGGGCCCCTGACACTTATTGTATGGTCTCTTAACGTGCTAGTGACACCCCTGCTTTTCATTGGGGGGATGGTGCATCGTCTGCCAAGTCTTTTGCTCTCGTAGTGAGTGATTTTCGTGTGCAAGTTCAGTACTAGTCCCTCTAGGATTTTCCAGGTGTATATAATCACGTATCTCTCCCTCCTGCGTTCCAGGGAATACAGGTTTAGGAACCTCAAGCGCTCCCAGTAATTGAGGTGTTTTATCTCCGTTATGCGCGCCGTGAAAGTTCTCTGTACATTTTCTAGGTCAGCAATTTCACCTGCCTTGAAAGGTGCTGTTAGTGTGCAGCAATATTCCAGCCTAGATAGAACAAGTGACCTGAAGAGTGTCATCATGGGCTTGGCCTCCCTAGTTTTGAAGGTTCTCATTATCCATCCTGTCATTTTTCTAGCAGATGCGATTGATACAATGTTATGGTCCTTGAAGGTGAGATCCTCCGACATGATCACTCCCAGGTCTTTGACGTTGGTGTTTCGCTCTATTTTGTGGCCAGAATTTGTTTTGTACTCTGATGAAGATTTAATTTCCTCATGTTTACCATATCTGAGTAATTGAAATTTCTCATCGTTGAACTTCATATTGTTTTCTGCAGCCCACTGAATACATTTTGATGAATTAGACACTTGGTCAACACTTGGGTATCTGTACTGTGGAAGCGTTTCGCCAGCCAGTGATTTCCTCAGTCCAGTACAGAGAAGAACGGTGAAGATCAGAAGGAGTTTGAAGTAATCAGTCCCTTTGTCTGGAGTCGATCAGTCCATCAATCGGTCCTCTGAGCCGTTTATCTACAGTAAACATTCTAAAATTCTACATAATAAGTCGTCCCAGAAATGTAAGTGTTAGATGAGAACCTCAAGCCTAGATCTCAACGTATCTTGTAAAATGTCATTGTAAGCAACTTAATTTTGTAACTAGAATTGTCAGGAACAAATAATTATGTTTTTGTTTATTATTTGTTGTTTCTCCATGTCTTTTTTTCATTCAAGTTGTTCCGTTTATCAGTACTTTTAATCCTGTCTCGTATGTTTTGATGTTCTCTGCCTGCTTGTGTGTCTGCGTGTCCACCTGTTTGCCTTTCTGTCTGCTTGTGTGTCTTTCCTCTCACATAAACACACTAGCGTTGCATTAATAGTCTGATAAACGGCTGTATGACCCATCAGACAACCCTTCCTTCCCACATTCTCATTGTCTTTCCCTGAGTCTCTTCCGTTATTTTTCCCTCCCTCCTATGATCTTGTATCTCTCTTCTATGTTCGCCTTGTCTCTATCCCTCCAAACCAATTCTGCGAAACACCGCTAAAATCGCCAAACTTTCCTTCGCTCCCTCCCCCAACTACAATACCAATCCTCTCCCTCCCTTCAACATCCTCGCCCTATATCTCTCCCACGTACTCCCTCCCCTCCCCAAGTAATCCCACAGCCTCCCATCTCCCCTCCCCACATAACCTCTCTCTTTGCTGGGCTGGCCAGGACGGAAATTACGAACGACCCGAAGCACCTTCCCATTTTTTGTGCTTTTCTTAACGTTGCCCCCTAGTTTGTTTCTCAGTGTGAGGAGCTTTTCAGCTCACCCTTCCCTAAATTCTTTTACCTTTTTTTATTCTCACAAAATTATATTTTAAATTTGTTTTTGAAAGTTGTATTCTTTTACTCTCTCTCTCTCTCTCTCTCTCTCTCTCTCTCTCTCTCTCTCTCTCTCTCTCTCTCTCTCTCTCTCTCTCTCTCTCTCGTTACAAGCTTTTCTCAATAACGACGGCAAGTTTGTCAGAAGCGGAAGCCATATTATGTTTTCTTGGTAGCTGCAGTGTCTGAAAGGTATTGGAGGCTTTCTAACACACTGAAGAAGCAAAGACACTTGAAGAACAACCATTGTTCTAGGACAACGTTTTTGCTCTTGTAATTTTTTCGTCTCAGTGAGAACTTGATCTGCATTGTGTGTCTCAACGAAAGGAGAGTTCTCCATCTCACAACTTTTTCTTCAGTTCGAGTGTCCATAATTTGCGGAATTGCCCTTCGTTCATATCTGCGCCCTCGAAATGTTTCAGAAATTTGAATTTGTTTTTCTGTATTTGGTTAGATTAGATTTAGATAGGTTCGTTTAGGTTAGGTTAGATTTAGCTTCATATAGTTAGTTTTAAAGTTAACCCATATTTACTTAAATTTATACATAATTTACAGATAGTAGCGAAAGACAGACAGGAAGAGAGGAAGAGGTAAAACTCTTACTCGAGCCTGTGACTTCGTGAAGTAAGTCTATAAAATACGACAGGGATAAATTTTTCCAGACGTCAGGCTTAAACAAAGTACCAAACTTTTATAGCGTATAAATTCCTCTGCTAAAGCAGAGTCGCTCGGTTTTCTAACATAGATCAGCACACTACCATAGAAACAGCAGCAAGGGAGGGGAACCATGCAAGGAAACAAGGACCAGTGTTGAAATACAGTTTTAGACAAAATAATTCGATATTTCTTCGTGAGCTCTGTCAGCGTTTGTGTATTTGTATTTTCATAGCTATGTTTGATTGTGAACATAAGAACATAAGAACGAAGGAACACTGCAGAAGGCCTACTGGCCCATGCGAGGCAGGTCCAAGTCTCCTACCGGCTTAAGCCAATGCACCCAACCTAGTCAGGTCAGGTCACATTGACTTAAGGGAGGAACACGGCAACCGACCTGTTAGCACAAGCTATCAGGTCTAACTCACACCCACCCACATCTACTCATGTATTTATCCAACCTATTTTTAAAGCTACACAACGTTCTGGCCCCTATAACGGTACTTGGGAGTTTGTTCCACTCATCCACAACTCTATTACCAAACCAGTACTTTCCTATATCCTTCCTGAATCTGAATTTTTCCAACTTAAAACCATTGCTGCGAGTCCTGTCTAGGCTAGATATTTTCAGCACACTATTTACATCCCCTTTATTTATTCCTGTCTTCCACTTATACACCTCAATCATATCCCCCCTAATTCTACGTCTTTCTAGAGAGTGCAGTTTCAGGGCCCTTAGTCTATCCTCATAGGGAAGGTTTCTGATACATGGGATCATCTTTGTCATCCTCCTTTGTACATTTTCCAGAGAATTTATATCCATTCTGTAATACGGTGACCAAAACTGTGCAGCATAATCTAAATGAGGCCTAACCAAGGATGTATAGAGTTGAAGAACAACCTGAGGACTCCTATTATTTATGCTTCTTGATATGAAGCCAAGGATTCTATTAGCTTTATTGCGAACACTTATGCACTGTTGTCTTGGTTTCAGATTACTGCTAACCAGAACTCCTAAATCTTTTTCGCAATCCGTAATATTAAGATCTACATTATTTAGTTTATATGTGGCATGGTTATTGTCCTGTCCAACATTTAGAACTTTGCATTTGTCTATATTAAACTGCATCTGCCACTTCTCCGACCACTGCATCAGTCTATTCAAATCTTCCTGGAGTGCTCGAATGTCCTCGTCAGAATGAATTCGACGACCTATTTTGGTGTCATCGGCAAACTTGCCGATGTCGCTCTTTATGCCCTCATCTATGTCGTTTATGTAGATTGTGAACAGCAGGGGGCCCAACACTGACCCCTGTGGAACACCGCTCGTGACGCTTCCCCACTCTGATTTCTCCCCATTTATGCAAACTCTCTGCTGCCTATTTGTCAACCATGCCTCTATCCAGGAAAAAATTTCTCCTCCTATTCCATGTGCTTTAATTTTCCTCAATAGTCTCTGATGTGGGACCCTGTCAAAAGCCTTACTGAAGTCCATATACACAATATCATATTCATTACCATGATCTACCTCCTCAAATACCTTAGTGAAAAAAGTTAATAAATTCGTAAGGCAGGAACGCCCCTTTGTAAAACCGTAATTTGGTCTACCTAAATTCTTATATATAATAGCATATTTAAGTTCACTTAAAATTTATGAAATACGTATATATTTTTTTCGTTTTGTTCATATTGATTTCTTGCAGATTTATTGCATAAATTTTTTTTCACTGATTATTCGGCAAAAAGTACTCTTTTTTTTGAGGCCAAACTCGCAAGTTCAACTGACTAATATATATATATATATATATATATATATATATATATATATATATATATATATATATATATATATATATATATATATATATATAATTATATAACTATAGTGTGACACTTGTCAATTCTCAGTAATAACCCACGTGGAGAAAATTAATTTCAGCATTTCTATCTCCATGTGGGTTATTGTTGAGTATACACATGTATAATTTGTTCATAAATAGTCAATCGAGACTGTTTACGTTGTATTAATAGCTATTAATTCCTCGTTATATTTATTGCCTAATATTCAGAACTTGTGATCTAAAAGTAATTTCGATATATATTTTTTGTTTGTCTGTCTCTGTCTCTCTGTCGCTGTCTGTCTGTCTGTTTGTCTGTCTGTCTGTCTGTCTGTCTCTCTCTCTCTCTCTCTCTCTCTCTCTCTCTCTCTCTCTCTCTCTCTCTCTCTCTCTCTCTCTCTCTCTCTCTCTCTCTCTCTCTCTCATATCATCGTGTCCGGTGCAAATATCAAGACATGAATTATTCCGGGTGTCTGTCATTGAAACTCCCACCTTCTGGATTTTTCCCATAATTCTCAATTCTCGTATCAGTATTTCTCAGACCATTGTTTTAACATTCTTTATATACAGCTTTTATACATTTCTCTTTCTCTCCTACCCTATTTATTTGTATCTCTGGATATTGTATAAGGTTTAATAAATATTATAACGTTGACTGAAGATCGAGCCTTCACCATTCCTTGGGGAGAATCACCTATCCGAATCAGCGCTTCATATAAATTTATTATTATAATTTGTTAGATTTATGGACTTTCGACTGCACGAGGGTCATTAAGGCCACACATCACTGAGGCACAAACATTAAGGGTAATCTCTAGGATAGAGATTATCTGAGATAAGGAATAATCCCTTAAAAAAAATATTAATCTCGTAGACAGGGAATAGTCCCAGACATAGAGATTAATATTAACTCTCAGCATAAATTATTAGTTAAATGACTGACGAATGATTTACTATGCAAATTTCATTCCTGTTATTTCATTCCTACTATTAAGATATCAGGAAGTTATCGTGTCATCGGGAATGGATGGGAGATTTTATTCATTATAGGCAAATTCTATTCTTAATATGAAAGAACTTTTTTCTCTGTATTAGTAGAAGGACATATACATTATTGTTCTTTCGTATTTCTTCTCGACTTGAACTATCCTCAGATTAGGCCTATGTGCAACACTTGGGAATGTTCACTGAGAGACGTTAGCCTCTGTAGCAGTTTTTTCCGATCTAATATACAAGTATGATGGAGACTTTAAAGTGGAGCCAATGGAAGTAGAGAGATGCAGTAGTTGTTGACGTGATCACATTTGGGCAGGATCCACTGTTGGAAGTAGGTTATGCCCATACGTGAACCATTTATATTATTCATCTGATGATGCTTCTCTGACACAGCAACGCAATGGAATCTTGGTACAGAGAATGTCTCTTACAATTCTATTGCTTAATCTCCGCTTCAGAGGTGGGCCTCTGCCCTGTGTGGCCCCGTCTACGACTGCTACATTTCTCGACTTCCACTTCCACTGACTTCACTATAAAAGTCTCCTGCATCATTCCTCTGTATTATATTGAAAAAAAAAAACATGTTTCTTTGTTGTTGATATTCTTCTGTCTATTCCTGTTCTTCCTCTCCATCCTTCAATCTAGAACTTTCCTTCCTCTCCATCTTTCGGTCTAGCTATGTCATCAACTGTTCTTACGTCTTTCTCTGTACATCTTCCTATCATTTCGCCTAACTCTATCCTTTCTTCCCATTCTTCTGTCTAGTCCTGTCCTTCCTCTCCATCCTTCTGTTTAGCCCTGTGCTCCTCCATCCTTCTGTTTAGCCGCGTCTTTCTTCTCCATCTTTTTGTCTACCTGCGTCTTGCATTTTTCACCTTACATTTTTGTTTATTAAATTCTTGACATCATCCTCACCCTCCCTTCAGTCATTCTTGTCACTCCTACCTGTTCACTCTTTATTTGGAGAAGTTTCTCCCTCCTTTAATCTCTCTCTCTCTCTCTCTCTCTCTCTCTTCATTCTCATGTTCCTCCCCCTCCTTCCCATCCTTTCCCTAACCTTTTCCTCACGGCTCCTAGTGTGTCCCACTAAGTTGTTTTGTGCCTTGTATTTCCGGACAATTAATTTTCATGTGTGGATTTTTTTGTCGTGTTTTGTCACCTCAGCTCAACACCCTCTTTGTGGAATTAGGTGTTTGGCTGGCGTGTTAGAGTTTTGTTTGTCAGCTGTTTAGCGGTGTGTACTATTTGTCTTGCTTGGTAAATGTAGTGCTTATGTTGTGTGTTTGTTGTGCACGTGTGTGTGTGTGTGTGTGTGTGTGTGTGTGTGTGTGTGTGTGTGTGTGTGTGTGTGTGTGTGTGTGTTGCTTTTGCCTTGGTTGAGGAATGAAGTGTTTATGTTGTGTGTTGTTTGTGGGAATAGTGTGTAATTACCTATTTGTGATTGTCTTTCAGTGAGTACGTTGCGTTGTTGAGAGCTGGATGGCAGAGTCAAAGCCCATAAATGGTATTGCACACCAACACTTCATTGCTGGAAAAAGAAATTTATATCAAGTGGAGACCTTTTATTGTTACGACGTTTATTGGTGCAACGTTCATTGTTGCAAGGCTTTATGAAGCACTTTATAAAGCCTCTTGTTGGGGAAAAGTAATAACACTATATGGGCTCCTTTTGTCCTAAGTGTTTTTTTTCGACACTTGTCCGCTCACAGCCATACTCCAACTACATTATTGGTAATACAAGGCATATTAGTCTTTTTGTGAACTTGTTAACATCGCATAATAATTTTTTTTCTGATTAAACTCTTTTTATATTTAGTAAGACAGCAAATGACTGTCGGCAACTTGAGGGAAATGGAGTTGTATGCATTCGTGGTCACCGCTCACTGCCCTGATTGTCATAAAAAAAAGTTACATTCAGAGCTGAAGAATATTACACGATTACTAACTGTTTGGGAAAGGGTTCGGGGTATAGATTGAATCTGGATATGTTTACACGCTGAATTAGACCTGTTACTACCAGTCCTGTACCCTTTCTCCCACAGCTTGCAATCCTAAAATACCCTGCAGCTGTGAATATATCTTATTTTTTTTACTTCATACTCGCCCAGTTAACCTTAAAACCGATTTGGTTACTCCAAACGCAGTTTTTATGTTTCAAATGAGCATATTTTTCCCCCTTCTCTGAATGCACCTTGCTTGTTCTGAAGGGAGACTCATTACTCTGAGCTTATCCTGTTGTTGATGCTCAGTGTTGGCTATGAACACGACCTGATTGCTCTGAACGCCCCCTGATTGCCAGGAATGCAGCTTGTTTGCTCTGAACGCAACCTGTTCTCTCTTAACTCTCTCTGTTTACTCTGAATGCATTTTGTTTACTCTGAACGCTCCGAGTTTGCACCGAACTTAACCTGTTTGTTCTCTGAACGGTTTCTGTTTGCTTCATCTGGACGCACTTTTCATTCTTTTGCCGGACTGATAGGTTTAGACATAAATGCCTTTGTTTTAGTACTATTTCTTTAGCATGTTTACTATATAGCCTGGTGATTATTGAGCCTGATTTAATTTCTACAGCTAAAATACTATACTATATTAGGTGGTACAGTGTTATCATTGAGGAAAAAATGCTTTATATATTATGACGAGTTTTCGGGGAGTGGGAGTGAGTTGTATGGGGCCGAAACAACTAAGTTGACTATTATCAAGACAGCATTCAAAACGTTTCTGGGGACTTGGTAAGACGTATTTGCAAGTTTCTTTACACCTGCTGCCCCGATTGGTTAACCAGTAAATTGATACCTGAGTTTTTTTCCTACCATTATGGGTCGCATCCTAGGAAAAACATCTTACACTAATAGTAATGAAGAGGATGAACCACTAGTATTACTCTCCTGCTTTAACTACAAATAGACGATTATAGATGGAATCGAATAAATAAATAGGAAAGCGAGGTGAATATCAAATAGGTAATCAAGTAATTCAATAGGTAATCAAGTAATTCAATAGGTAATCAAGTAATTCAATAGGTAATCAGTGGATAATAAATAGGTAATCAAAAGATAGTTAAACAGGCAGTCAAAGATTGTCAGACAGAGAATTAAAAGTGCATTGAAAAAGGTGATCAAATGTTGAGTTAATTAGGTAACCAAAAATGTAATCAAATCATTAAATAGGTAAACAAATAGGAAATAAAGAAGAGCATGACAGAGATCACACACACACACACACACACACACATACACACACACACACACACACACACACACACACACACACACACACACACACACACACACACACACACACACACACACACACACACACACACAAATATATATATATATATATATATATATATATATATATATATATATATATATATATATTCACACATTCACACACTAAATTAGACACACCTGCTATAGCATCATTAATTTCATTAAACCGGTGCTTACAACTAAGGTTAGATTTAGTTAGGTTAGATTCATCAGGAAACAGGATAAATGCTTCCCTGCACAAGTTTTACCAGTATGATGACGTGCCACTGAAGTGATTGTTTATATGACCGAGGTTTTCCACTGACTTAACTGTATGATCCTTTAAAGCTAAAGGTAGTATCATTTGGAGTATATTGTGTCTCAGGAAGAAATGTCCCTCTATAAAACCTTTATTTTATCTAATAGATAATAATGGCAACAAATTAGGAATGTAAAATATATGTATTAAAGAGGGTCATTTTAATAGGCAACGTTTCGCCCTAAATATATGCAAAGCTCTAATTAATAATATATCTGCTGTGTTTGACATTCATTGTTCATCGACTTCTAGCCTTTGATGATTAAAACAAGTAATTTCATTGATCCTACACTCACGACAGCAAGGTAGAAATCAGTGTACACATACTCGTAAGTAGGCGAATTTCCCCCCTCCTTCCCTCACTCCCCCCCCCCCAAAAAAAAGCAATACATCAGAATTTTTGTATCAATAATATGCTGGATTCGCAGCTGATAATCAAATTAATAAATAAATTGCATGTTTGACTAATTATGCATAATTAATTTGGCCGATCTAACAGGCAAAATTTAAATATTCACATGAGGTAATTATCCTAACTTATCAAATGCAGAACTCTTGCCAATGTAATTAATCTATTAACAATTCATATATGTTAGAATAGCGACTTCGAAATTCACGTGTTCCATTATATATATATATATATATATATCTATATATATATATATATATATATATATATATATATACAAGGAATTCGCAAGAGCAGGCTAAATATACACAAACACTGATCTCTGGCTGAAGGAGACTCGAACCTACGAACCTTGGAACAAAGTACGCAGTGCTATACCATTCTCGCCACACTGGACAATACCTTAGCGTCCAGCTTGCACTAGACTTTGATCCAAGGCAGCCAGCTTTCAGGGAGAAGGCTTACAGCTTTTCATCTTAGCCCTTGCATGCATCAGCCTTACTAGAGATTAAATCTCTAGTAGTTGGATTAGGCTAATTTAATTAAATTGCGCTTGCAATCAGTATTCATGAAAAAATACTGAAAACTAGAGTAAGTGAACACAAAACACTTTTGGACATGCGCAAACAGTTCAATAATTTTCCTGCATCAAAATTTTCAACACCAAAATAACTTATCGTACGAAAAATTAAAAAAAAAAATGGATAATGTTTCGGTTGTGGTAATGGTCTAGATGGATCGAAAAGTTCTCAAACATAAATTTTAATATGTACGATTGTTGTGATATTCCAAGGCATCTTACAGACTCTACCTACTGTTCTCCCTCCTTTCTTACCATCTTAACTATATCCTTACCTCTCTTTCTTGCTCCCTACTCATTTTTCCTTTTATTCCCTCCCCTTCTTCCTTTCAGCAACCTCAAATCCTTCCTCCCTGTTACCCTCTCTTCGTTCCTCACATCCTCATTCCGACTCTCTCTCCCTCCCTATATCCCTCTCCCTCTTTCCCTCCCATCCATCCTAACACTGATGACAAAACCGTACACCACAGGAATTTTATATCTTACCTCTACCAAAGTTATTAATGGCGTATGCGTTATTAAAAACAAATAATTAATTGCCGTAATCTAGGCAAGGCGATTACAGTGAGCAAGACGAATCGAGTAACGAGCAACAATTTTGCATTTTTGGCTTCCAATAATTTATGAAATTTTAAGTCAATTGGTATTTTATGGATTTAAGGACCATAAAGTTTTATTTTTATAATTTACTTGAAGTCCGTAAAGTTGTAGCGATATATATATATCTATATATATATATATATATATATATATATATATATATATATATATATATATATATATATATATATATATATATATATATATATAAAGTTTTATTTTTATAATTTACTTGAAGTCCGTAAAGTTGTAGCGATATATATATATCTATATATGTATATATATATATATATATATATATATATATATATATATATATATATATATATATATATATATATATATATATATATATTTTTTAAAAATATAGGGAAGTTCCACCTCTATAGCTGGAATGGGGACCCTCATCCTCAGAGAAGACAATAAACGTACCTCAGAGAAAACTCAAGGTTCTCCCCGGAGCTGTTTGAATATTTTCTTCTCCTACCACCCCCTATATGTGTTTTATTCTATGTGAACATTTATTAATAAACAAAATACATTTACAGAAAAAAACATAAACATGAATACAATGGCACAATGTATCAAAGATGATGAATTTCCTCCAGCTCCTCCGAGGCTGGACGTGAGCCAAGTATGCAGCAAGCATTTCCCCTCTGGATGGCGACGCTGAGGCGCTGGAACATGAAAGTGGCTGCCCTTGGGTCCCTGGTGGTGTCGATGAGTCTGGAACCCAATTCTTTAAGGAAACGTGTGGCATTTTTTCCCCATGATCCCAAGGTCTCTGATCCCACTGGGACAAATTGATACTGTTGGCTAATGTCCCTGTACTTGCTGATCTTGTACTCCTCCCTGTGGTCAGCAGCTCCTCCCTGTCGCCCCACACTGTGATGAATATAGGTGTCAGCCAGTGTGGACACACAGGTATAGTCCCATGCTAAGAGCTTGTCATTCTTCCAAGGATAGATGGTGATCCCGTCGGGGCGGTTTGCTGGGTTGTGGGTATTGTTTGCTGCAAGTGATCGTGGCTCCCTCTCGGCAGGGCATCCAGCTGTAGCAAGGGTTCTCTTAATGATGTCGTTGACCTCATTGTGTCTTGCATGCCAGCCCTTGGTTTTGGAACAGTTAAGACCATGTAGACCGTATTGGTCTGCTTGCACTTCGCCGCAAATACACATATATTCTGTGTGAATTGGGGCAGCAAGGCGCAGAGCCACTGCAATACGGAGGGTCTTAGGGTCGAGTCGCGTTCCCATTGCCGATATGGGAACTGTTTGGAGGAAGTCCCCGGAGTGAGGTGCACTCACAGCCTGGAGACGGGCAATCTCCCTATCTGATGTTGCAGCCCTGAGCATGTTGGCAAGCACCTTTTCAGCAATTGGGCTATCCCAGCTTGACTGTTTGTGAGCCAGTGCTGCACTAGGGTTTGGTGCTGGAGCAGCAAGAGTCTCCCATTCGGTGATGGCACTGACATAGCTAGGGTCTTCTATTCCTGCTGAGTCACTGAGGGTGTCAGGAAGAATTTGTCTTATCAACTCGTTTGATGCAATGGAAAAGGATAGGAAAGCTGGTAGAGCAATCTGGGAGGATCTGCGTACTCCTAGCCCTCCAAGCCTGACCGGAAGTGAGGCTTGCAACCACTGTCCATCGTCAAGGGAAAGATTCAATACACTCTCTAGCATGGCCTTCAGGAGAGAGTCATATTCCTTGAGTTTTGGACTGCTGAAGGCTGGGGAGCATCTCAGAAAATAGGTAAGTTTTGGGGTTGACAGGCACCTGGTGAGTAGGTAGAAGGCATCGTGTGTGTCAATGTCTTTCATCCTGCTTTCCATCGTCCGGAGGTCTGAGACTTTTTTTCCTAGGAACAGATCGATGGCATTGGACCCAAGAGGAGCACCGAGGAGAGTGCTATTGGCTGGATCAATGGCTCGTGCTCCTGGTAAAACGGTACTAATATTCTGGATCAACTGTTGATTGGTAGAAACTATTTCACATTTGGTGGGGTTTAAAGAAAGGCCCAGGCTTTCTCCCATGTCTTTAATTTTACTGATGTCCTCCAGGAGAGATTCTGTTGTGCCAGCCAGGGTACCGTCGTCCAGGAACCAGATATTGAGCTCGCTGGAGAGTGCCTCCGTGACTTCCTTGATGACCAAAGAAAATAGAAAGGGGGCGAGAGGGTCCCCCTGTTGCACGCCCTCACACGAGTCAATTTCATGGTCCCCAAACAATAGTTTGGAAGTCACACTATAACACGATTCTATGAAGGGATACAGGGAAGGGAAGTTTCTATAAACTGCTTGGAGAGCAGCATCCCTTCTGACTGAGTTGAAAGCATTGGCAAAGTCCAATTTGACCAAGGCTTTTTCATAGGACATGTTTTTGATATATACTCGTGCTGCGTGGGCAGCTGCTTCGCAGCCCTGTTGAACGCCGAAACCGAGCTGAGTTGGTTTCAGCATTGCAGCAGCCTCTTGACTCACCCTTCTTACTGTCGTGCCGAATATGTAAAACTGGTCAATTAGCAAGAACTCATTTATAATTAAATCCTTTCTAAAATTTTCTCTTATATATTTAAAGAAATATTTTTTTCATTAATGTTAATGTAAAAAATTTTAATTTTGCAGCAAAAGAATCTTAGAAAACTTACCTAACCTTATTATAACAAGAGCAATTTATTTTAGCCTCACCCAACTAAATATATTTTAGATTTGTTTACAATAATTTAATACTAAACACAGAGAAATATATTTTTTTCGTTAGGTTCAGAATGATTTTGGCGAAATTATTGCATACACAAATTTTCACTTGTCCTATATGGCAAGATGAACGTTGCTATATAAGCCAAGATCGCAAATTCTGCCTATTCAGCACGACATATATATATATATATATATATATATATATATATATATATATATATATATATATATATATATATATATATATATATATATATATGTCATGCTGAATATGTAAAACTGGTCAATTAGCAAGAACTCATTTAAAATTAAGTCCTTTCTAAAATTTTCTCTTATACGTTTAAAGATATATTTTTTTCATTAATGTTAATGTAAAAATTAATAATTTTTCACCAAAAGGAACTTAGAAAACTTACCTAACCTTATTATAACAAGCGCAATTAATTTTAGCCTAACCCAACTAAATATATTTTAGATTTGTTTACAATAATTTAATACTAAACAAACACAGTGAAATATATTTTTTTCGTTAGGTTCAGAATGGTTTTGGCGAAATTATTGCATACACAAATTTTCACTTGTCCTCTATGGCAAGATGAGCGTTGCTATTTAAGCCAAGATCGCAAGTTCTGCATATTCGGCACGACA
>NC_091348.1:17770329-17777829 GCF_038502225.1 Cherax quadricarinatus
TGAGAAACAATGTTCATATTTTGAGAATATTACGTGTAATGTTTGTTTTCTATATGAGGTAATATTTAGGGCTTTAGGCCATAGGGTTTCATAAATCATATATGCATTCTCTATGTAAATATTTGAGCACTGCTATAGGCAACTCTACTCATATTGTTTCCCACACATATATATTTGCATTATCTACTCTTAAAACTGCCAAAGGTATTTGCTTTAATTGCTCTACATTGTAGTTTGCTCCACGCAACTCAAACCTTGTAACAATGCATTCGTGACTTTTTAAACAAATTACATACGCATACTCAGTGTAATCAACACTTATTAATGACACAAATGAATCCACGTGAAAACACTGAAACAGTAAAGAGTGAGTACTTTCGTAAGTAGGCAAGTATGTTTATTCAGGTATACACAGATACAGTTGCATAGATTATCATACATAGCAGCATATGTGTAAAGTACCTACGATAACCTAAAAAAAAAGTCCTTCCTGTTTTATTTTTTTCTCTGCCTTTTAAACCAACGGTGATTTATGCTATAAAAATAAACTTTGATTTGAAAGGCAAAAAAAAAAAAAAAAAGATTCTGACAGGGATGGCAGAATAGACAGCAAAGCAAGCTTATGCTTGGGTACCTTTTTCGCTCAAAGGTGAGCTTGAAAGAAGTTTACCTGTCAGAGAAGTATTGTCCAAATAAAGGCTTGCTCTATTACAATCATTACATTTAGTCATTATTTTGAGCGTTATTTTGTAAATTAAAGCACGTTGAGATGGAAAATCTTCTTGTCGTCCAGAAGTGCCATCAAACTTTTTATTTGGTGGACATTTTTTGATGATTGTTACGTAAGATTATGGTTTTCATTTGTATTTACAATGATGAATTTTCAGGCTTTGAACACTTATCTTATCTCATTTCATTTCAAAGTTCAGCTTTGTGACATACTACTACATCCTGGATACCACCAACAAATATCTGACACCCAGATACCTATTTAATAATAATAATACTCTTTCTATAAGTATATGTACAACGTATACAAGCCTAGCTGACATCAGTGACATTATATAAATTATATAAATTAGGTCAGTTGTGTCCCCAGGATGCGACCCACACCAGTCGGCTTACACCCAGGTACCTATATACTGCTAGGTTAACAGGGACAACTGGTGTCTTGAGGAATACCGTCCTAATGTTTCCACAGGTGGTGTAAGGAACAAGTTGTGTAAGGAAACTGGTTCCTATGTCTCACCCAACTCAAAAAAACAAAAATCGGTCAACAGTAATTACGTCTTGCTACGATGTAATTTTAATTAATACGTTTCTCTTTTTGTTGTTCTGCATTCATATAAAATAATACGACCATCAAAATGGGGATGGATTACGCTTGCCTTATTTAACTTAATACAAGAAAGCCTATCGTAAATATATGTTTTCGAATTTACTCAAAGGCATCCGGCTAAAAACAGACATCCAGTTGCGTAGCCAGTACTTAAATTAATGTACAGTTTTTACATAACATAAGAAAGGAGGAACACTGCAGCAGGCCTGTTGGCCCATACTAGGCAGGTCCTTCACAATCCATCCTACTAACAGAATATTTGCACATCCCAATTTTCAGCGCTACTCAAGGAATAAGATTTGATAATTCTATTTACTCATGTGCTAGTCCCACGCAAATCCAACCCCTCTCACTCACGTATTTTTCCAACGCAAATTTAAAGCTGCCCCAGGTTTTAGCTTCAATAACCCTACTAGACAGACTGTTCCACTCATCAAAATCATTAAAATCCATACGTTAGGGACAGCCAGAGAGAGATCCCATGAGTTTCCTATTATTACTATTTACTGTTGCACAAAATGTGTCACTATGTCGAACTGGACAGGAACACGATATAAAATGAGTGAAAGTATCGTGAACTGACTATAAAAATAGATTATACATTTATATGAGTGGGAATGGTTAGGTGTGAATAGGACCTGCCTAGCATGTTCCTCTACGTCGGCTCCACTTACTTTCTGGAGGTGAAGAATAGTCACAATACCTTGGTTGAAATCATCCACAAATAACCTGTACTTCGAAGAACCTTGTGACGAGATTGAGCTCTGACCTGAACGAGGGGAAAAAAGCTGAGAAGGGCAGAGAACAAGACAGGAGAAATGGGAAGAAAAGAGTAGTAGTAGTAATGGAAGTAATTGTGGTGGTGGTGGTGGTGGTGGTGATGTTGGTGGAAGTAGTAGTTATAGTAGTAGTCATAATAAGGTTTCTGTCCCAGGTGCGGGATATTTGCGAAGAGCTACAAGTCATAATAAAAGCCTGTTCTGCATGTTCATTTTCAGCAGTCATCCCATATTCTTAAGCTCTCACACACCCGCACAAAAGTAGAACGTAAATTAAAACCTCAAAACTCTTTACCCCTAAATCACAAAATCTGCCATGTTCTATATATATCCTCTCTTTAAACGGATAATATAGCTCATTGCTGTGGGCGACCATTCACACGACGTAAACACAATAGAATGTAATGTCAATTCCTCGTATATGTACCATATAAGACGCTCATATATTTACCTAACTTTACTCGCCTCTACTTTCAACTGGGATAAGTGGAGGGCAAATCGCTAGCTTTTGCAAATGTATGTCAGTCGTCACAGTTAAAATCCTTTGGATGGTGATTTTTTTTGCGGGAGAACTATTTTTTATTTGTAGAATCTATTATTAATATATTTAATCTACAAAGAAAGACACAGGTTCACATACACTATATATATATATATATATATATATATATATATATATATATATATATATATATATATATATATATATATATATATATATATATATATATATATATATATATATATATATATATCTTTCTTTCAACACACCGGCTGTATCCCACCGAGGCGGGGTGGCCCAAAAGGAAAAACGAAAGTTTCTCCTTTTGCATTTAGTAATATATACAGGAGAAGAGGTTACTAGCCCCTTGCTCCCGGCATTTTAGTCGCCTCTTACAACACGCATGGCTTACGGAGGAAGAATTCTGTTCCACTTCCCCATGGAGGTAAGAGGAAATAAACAAGAAGAACTAGAAAGAAAATAGAAGAAAACCCAAAGGGGTGTGTATATATATGCTTGTACATGTATGTGTAGTGTGACCTAAGTGTAAGTAGAAGTAGCAAGACGTACCTGAAATCTTGCATGTGTATGAGACAGAAAAAAAAGACACCAGCAATCCTACCATCGTGTAAAACAGTTACAGGCTTCAGTTTTACATTAACTTGGCAGGACGGTAGTACCTCCCTGGGCGGTTGCTGTCTACCAACCTACTACCTATATATGTATATATATATGTATATGTATATATATATATATATATATATATATATATATATATATATAATATGCAATAAGATCACAGTAAACAGGTGATATCACAATATGCAGAATAACTACTGTGAAAAAAATTAGAGAAATTCCAAGCGCTTTCGTGATTTCTCACAGTATCAAGAACATTATCATATAGTTCCTTGTTAACGTGAGAAATCACGAAAGTGCTTGGAATTTCACTATATATATATATATATATATATATATATATATATATATATATATATATATATATATATATGTGTGTGTGTGTGTGTGTGTGTGTGTGTGTGTGTGTGTGTGTCTGTGTGTGTGTGCGTGTGTGTGTGTGTGTGTGTGTGTGCGTGTGTGTGTGTGCGTGTGTGTGTGTATCTTTTCTTTTTTCAACAAACCGGCCGTATCCCACCAAGGCAGGGTAGCCCAAAAAGGAAAACAAAAGTTTCTCTTTTTAGCTTTAGTAATGTATACAGGAGAAGGGATTACTAGTCCCTTGCTCTCGGCATTTTAGTCGCCTCTTATGACACGTTACCTGGAGGTTACCTGGAGGTTATTCACGTGTGGAGAAATTTTCTCCAGGAGGGGGGTATCAGCCCCTTTCAGCCCCTTTCAGCCCTGAGGGGCCCAGCACTCTCAGAAGGGTCAAGCATCTTGTTTACTGCTACAGCGAGTAATTGATAGCAGATGCAGTACGAGTATGGGACGTGGTCGCTTCGACCGACGCTCCTTGCAGACTCCAGTGTTGTAAAGTGTATTTTAATAAGAGACAGTCCATCTCTTACCTTAGCAGGACAACTAAGGAAAATCCTGCTCCCACTTTATTACCATGGTAAAGATAGTGGACATTGTTGTCTATGCTTAAGACAGCAAGAATCAAACATTCTGCTTTGCTTCATCGAGGAAGTGGCAAGGAAGCAAAAGGTACTAGGTCAGCTTTTCCTTTATGTGTGAAGGGCAGTGATGGCGTGGGGCGCTGTGGCGTCTTCAGATTACTTTTGACTCTACTGAGAGTGACACTGACGCCAGGATAACCAACAAAGAACGATCTGTGCGTTAGTGTGAACAAAGTGTCTCACAAAACACGATAAACACTTACAGAGAAGTGTGATCAACTTCTTAGTGATATTGTGTGAACAATTATTGATGAACAGTGTAACAACGAGTGTTGGGATCCAACAGAGTGTAGTGCGACATTCTTCAAAGAACACTATTCTTCAATCAACTCAACGGATATCCGGGCGTAATTATGGGTCGGATACATATACCCAGGTATATGATGTGCTACTATTGACTGCATAGTTGAGTATAAAGTCGTGAGTTAGTCACTTATCATAAACCCCAGTGATATGCAGACCTTTGAGTCCACACACGTAAGTTTGTCAGCAATCAGTGAATGAAATATGCTGACATAACACCCCCTAGGGGTAATTTATTGTTTACAAATTATAACTAATTTCAGCCCGTTGAGGAATGACTTCGACAGCTTCTCAAGACCTCGTCTGCAGGGGCGGCTGTGCAGGCGATGAGCTGTCTTTCTAAGTTAAGTTTTCCCTATACAAAATGTATAAGCTTAGCTGGTAATCCCATTTCTCAACAACACGCATGGATTACTTAGGAAGAATTAAGTTCCACTTCCTCATGGATATATATATATATAAAATATATATATATATATATATATAATATATATATATATATAAAATATATATATATATATATATATATATAAAATATATATATTTTTTATTTTTATTATCACACTGGCCGATTCCCACCAAGGCAGGGTGGCCCGAAAAAGAAAAACTTTCACCATCATTCACTCCATCACTGTCTTGCCAGAAGGGTGCTTTACACTACAGTTTTTAAACTGCAACATTAACACCCCTCCTTCAGAGTGCAGGCACTGTACTTCCCATCTCCAGGACTCAAGTCCGGCCTGCCGGTTTCCCTGAATCCCTTCATAAATGTTACTTTGCTCACACTCCAACAGCACGTCAAGTATTAAAAACCATTTGTCTCCATTCACTCCTATCAAACACGCTCACGCATGCCTGCTGGAAGTCCAAGCCCCTCGCACACAAAACCTCCTTTACCCCCTCCCTCCAACCCTTCCTAGGCCGACCCCTACCCCGCCTTCCTTCCACTACAGACTGATACACTCTTGAAGTCATTCTGTTTCGCTCCATTCTCTCTACATGTCCGAACCACCTCAACAACCCTTCCTCAGCCCTCTGGACAACAGTTTTGGTAATCCCGCACCTCCTCCTAACTTCCAAACTACGAATTCTCTGCATTATATTCACACCACACATTGCCCTCAGACACGACATCTCCACTGCCTCCAGCCTTCTCCTCGCTGCAACATTCATCACCCACGCTTCACACCCATATAAGAGCGTTGGTAAAACTATACTCTCATACATTCCCCTCTTTGCCTCCAAGGACAAAGTTCTTTGTCTCCACAGACTCCTAAGTGCACCACTCACTCTTTTTCCCTCATCAATTCTATGATTCACCTCATCTTTCATAGACCCATCCGCTGACACGTCCACTCCCAAATATCTGAATACGTTCACCTCCTCCATACTCTCTCCCTCCAATCTGATATTCAATCTTTCATCACCTAATCTTTTTGTTATCCTCATAACCTTACTCTTTCCTGTATTCACCTTTAATTTTCTTCTTTTGCACACCCTACCAAATTCATCCACCAATCTCTGCAACTTCTCTTCAGAATCTCCCAAGAGCACAGTGTCATCAGCAAAGAGCAGCTGTGACAACTCCCACTTTGTGTGTGATTCTTTATCTTTTAACTCCACGCCTCTTGCCAAGACCCTCGCATTTACTTCTCTTACAACCCCATCTATAAATATATTAAACAACCACGGTGACATCACACATCCTTGTCTAAGGCCTACTTTTACTGGGAAATAATTTCCCTCTTTCCTACATACTCTAACTTGAGCCTCACTATCCTCGTAAAAACTCTTCACTGCTTTCAGTAACCTACCTCCTACACCATACACTTGCAACATCTGCCACATTGCCCCCCTATCCACCCTGTCATACGCCTTTTCCAAATCCATAAATGCCACAAAGACCTCTTTAGCCTTATCTAAATACTGTTCACTTATATGTTTCACTGTAAACACCTGGTCCACACACCCCCTACCTTTCCTAAAGCCTCCTTGTTCATCTGCTATCCTATTCTCCGTCTTACTCTTAATTCTTTCAATTATAACTCTACCATACACTTTACCAGGTACACTCAACAGACTTATCCCCCTATAATTTTTGCACTCTCTTTTGTCCCCTTTGCCTTTATACAAAGGAACTATGCATGCTCTCTGCCAATCCCTAGGTACCTTACCCTCTTCCATACATTTATTAAATAATTGCACCAACCACTCCAAAACTATATCCCCACCTGCTTTTAACATTTCTATCTTTATCCCATCAATCCCGGCTGCCTTACCCCCTTTCATTTTACCTACTGCCTCACGAACTTCCCCCACACTCACAACTGGCTCTTCCTCACTCCTACAAGATGTTATTCCTCCTTGCCCTATACACGAAATCACAGCTTCCCTATCTTCATCAACATTTAACAATTCCTCAAAATATTCCCTCCATCTTCCCAATACCTCTAACTCTCCATTTAATAACTCTCCTCTCCTATTTTTAACTGACAAATCCATTTGTTCTCTAGGCTTTCTTAACTTGTTAATCTCATTCCAAAACTTTTTCTTATTTTCAACAAAATTTGTTGATAACATCTCACCCACTCTCTCATTTGCTCTCTTTTTACATTGCTTCACCACTCTCTTAACTTCTCTCTTTTTCTCCATATACTCTTCCCTCCTTGCATCACTTCTACTTTGTAAAAACTTCTCATATGCTAACTTTTTCTCCCTTACTACTCTCTTTACATCATCATTCCACCAATCGCTCCTCTTCCCTCCTGCACCCACTTTCCTGTAACCACAAACTTCTGCTGAACACTCTAACACTACATTTTTAAACCTACCCCATACCTCTTCGACCCCATTGCCTATGCTCTCATTAGCCCATCTATCCTCCAATAGCTGTTTATATCTTACCCTAACTGCCTCCTCTTTTAGTTTATAAACCTT
>NC_091348.1:17782829-17815329 GCF_038502225.1 Cherax quadricarinatus
ATATATATATATAAATAAATAAGGAGCTGGGAAAAAGACTCATCAGGGTAACTAGGGATCCCAGGGCAGCTAGTTTTCTGTTCCAGCGGCTCAGCGCGGCTGTTCAAAGGGGTAATGCATGCTGCATTTTGGGCACACGCCCCAGCTCTGAGGAGCTGGATGAGATTTTCGCCTTATAATCGGTGATACACACGTAACAACATGTACCGTATATGCCACCTTTATATCAACAATGTATCTCTTAAATCTTCTGTGCCATATTATATATATATATATATATATATATATATATATATATATATATATATATATATATATATATATATATATATATATATATATATATATATATATATATATGCAATAAGATTACAGTAAACAGGTCATTTCAGAATATGCAAAACAACCACTGTGTAAGAATAGAGAAATTCCAAGCCCTTTCGTGGCTACTCACATTATCAAGGAACAATTGTTCCTTGATAATGTGAGTAGTCACGAAAGCGCTTGGAATTTCTCTATTCCTTCACAGTGGTTGCTTTGTTTATATATATATATATATATATATATATATATATATATATATATATATATATATATATATATATATATATTATATATATGTATTTTGTAACCACGAACGAGTGGTATTGATCAATAACAACACTGCGCTAGCCAAGGATTCGAACCCATGTTGTACTTGTTCGAATCCTTGGCTAGCGCAGTGTTGTTATTGATCAATACCACTCGTTCGTGGTTACAATAATAAATAAATACTGCTCGTGAGGTTAGTACACCAAACAGGGATGAGAAACAGCAACTCTCTTCTTACCGAATAAGGCAAGCGAAAATTTGTGTTTGCAATAATTTCGCCACCAAAACCATTCTGAACTTAACCAAAAAAATATTTCATTGTGTTTGTTTACTATTAAATTATTGTAAACTTATCTAAAATATATTTAGTTTGATTAGGCTAAATTAAATTTCGCTTGTTATAATAAAGTTCAGTAAGTTTTCTGACGTTCTTTTGGTACAAAATTATTAATTTTTATATTAACATAAGTTAAAAAATATCTTTAAACATATAAGAGAAAATTTTAGGAAGGACTTAATTTGAAATGAGTACTTGCTAATTGACCAATTTTACCTATTCAACATAACATATATATATATACAATACAAAGATATGCGTTGTGTTTGTGTACGTATATACGTACATGCCTTTGTGCTGTTTATCGTGTAATATAAATGTAGTCGTGTCCCTTGTATCTCGCCACTGTTGATACTTTTGTAAAATTTATAGTGTCTGCCATTGTTTAAAATGTGATTGTATTACTCGTAATTGGTAAAGCAACAGAAAGTGAAAACAGATTTTTTTCGTGGTGCATTCCATTTTGTTGACAATAATACAGTATACTAGAATAAATTAAAAGGCTTTATTTTAATATAGTGAAATAGAATAAAAACGAAAGGTTTATTAGTAAACAAAAGTAATATATAGTAACATGTGCATATTAATATATATATTCTGAAAATGATGTATTTCTCTTGATGTGTGTGCATTGAGAATATTAGTTCGTGTACATATGGAAGAGTATATATTTCATTACGTTAATGCTAATAAGCTCATATTTGGGATTAAAGTTGTCCTAATTAGTGGTGAACATGCTACATGCAGGTTTAATGACCCTCATGTGTGTCGATAGACTTGAAGCATAATTAATCAACCAACATATAGAAAGACCGCCAAAGTATCAGTGAAAACGCTAACATTTTAAAAAAAATTTCCTGCTTGTGTCATCTGTAGGCCTTGGCTTGCAAGCCTCGTTGCAACATGCAACATAAGTCAAGAAACAGCGGGGGAGTCTGCCTTTGTAGCGTGTTTCTGTTGCTGCAACATCTTGATGGAATATTTCTCCATGCTCGTCACTCACGTCAGGTTGGTTGTTAGGAATAAAAGACAAATGTGCGTGGAGGGGAGAGACTGATTGAGTGACATGTTTCAGCCAAGCCGTTGATAACTTTGTAGTAGTTGATCTACCAGGGTCTAGTAGATTGACGTTTCCATGTCTGCCGAGAAACTGGTTGCAGATGTTCTTTATCGAATACCAAACCGCTAACTCCATGTCATTCACTGTCATGTAAAAATCATTGTCAGTCAAAAGCTCGCAATTTGTGGACCTATAAATACACTTTCCTTAAGTATGTCCTTGCTTCGTTTGGGTAACTTTCCTAATATGTATTTGAACGCTGGATGAACCCTATCCATTACCTTGACAAGTTGTTTGCTGAGACCAAACATAGTGTGCAGTGCTGGCAACAAAATATTGTCCATGTAAACGAATGGGCCATTGCTTAAGTAGAATATACCTGCAATAACTGAGCCACGTAGTGACCAAACGATGCTGCTCCACAAGGTCAAAAACTTTAAATTTGATCCACCACTGTGATTTCCAAGGGTGGAAACAAAACAAAACAAAAATATTGGAAAGCCGAAACATTGCATTCTGAAACCGTGGGTATAATGTGTCTGGTATATTATATTTACTCTCAAAATACAAAAAAAAAACTGTGTATGCTATACAAAGTTTGAATATTATTATTATATTTTTCCTCCCCCTCATTCTCATATATAATGATATTCGTACTTATTTCATATTCTTGATGTGCATTAATGATCAAGTTAATTAATATTTTTTATAAAGCACTAAATCCCTGTGTCATTCAAGGAGACTAGGTCCCATGCTCCTTCCGCTAAGTAGGACCTCGATAGACTGTTTAGACAAACTGTCCTCCAGGAAGCATCTGTGTATAATTAACTCCAGTCAAACTGGAATAAAATACAAGGAAACCATTCTAATTTTCCCTGAATATTATCAAAATATGCAGTCAAATAACGTTTATGCGCATTTTTCAATATTTTTAATATCTCACATATTTTTCAAAAAAATATATAAAAAGTCCATAAAATATAGATATATTATTGCATATTTCAGCGTTTCACAGTATTTGAAGACATTTGCGGACATACTTCATTTTTTAATGATGCTTTCTTGATATGGAAACTCGAATCTCGTTCACTAATCTAGTCAGCGGCGAGCTAGTACCTATTTATCAACGGTTACATATAACCTTCCGTTCTTGGTAAATTATTGACACTGAGATCACGGGATCCGCAAAATGCAGAAGCACCTAAGATTATTCAACGAAAACAAAGCAAGTGAATCAGTGTCAGGGAATCAATAACTTCCGATGGAATTGCCATGGGTTCATTGTTGTTTGGAGCTCTGGCTGGGTATTTAACTTATAGACCTTGGGGCTGGGGAGCAATTTTATCCAAGCTGGCAATTAATGTGATTGCTACTGTTGTTTTCCCCTCCTCTTATTTTCTTGCTGATTTGTGCTTTAATTTTAGGGGTTTTAGATAAGGTTTTGTTTACGTCTCTCTGGAGGGTGTGTTTGGGAAGGTGGAAGAGATTATCGTCTTTGGTTATTCGTTATTTCTCTAATACATATTATTATTATTATTATTATTATTAATAGTAGTAGTAGTAGTAGTATATTTACATGATGTGCTAAACCTGGAGGGAATGTGAAAGCTCGATTCTCTTCCCTCTAAGAGAAACACTACTCTCACAGCCAAGGTAAGGTCTTATCTCTCCTGAAAGCGGTAACGAGACAAGCATTGTCATATAGGAGAATAAAGTTATTGATTGTTCTTTGAAAATTGTATGTAAGTGATCTGAAAGTCGGAAAGACCGCAAGAATGATTAACACAGAATATGTTTAGAAACGGAATTCAAGGTCTGGATCACATGTTTTCACCAAAGTGCGAGAGTGAAAACTCTGTGCTTAAATAACCGGGAGGAGCTGTTCGTTACATTTATTTGTATGGAAGAGGCAAATGAGAAGGTGGATCTGGAACGATGTGAGTAGTTTTTCAAATGCTTGGGATTGATGTTATGATGAAATGCGAAAAGCATTTTTATTAGGAGACTGAGGCTCAGGTTAGGGTGTGTATTAACTGGATTGTTTTTTCCAGTGTAAGTCACTTAAGGATTTGTCAGACCATAGTTGTTTAATGTATTGGTTGACTTTTTTAGACAGTGAATGCCAGAGCATTGGCGAGATGAATGATATGGGGAATTATGCAGAAATTTTACACACACACACACACACACACACACACACACACACACACACACACACACCGACATCTTAATAAGGAATCGTTCAGGACCCTGTACACCGTATACGTTAGGCCCATATTGGAGTATGCGGCACCAGTTTGGAACCCACACCTAGCCAAGCACGTAAAGAAACTAGAGAAAGTGCAAAGGTTTGCAACAAGACTAGTCCCAGAGCTAAGAGGTATGTCCTACGAGGAGAGGTTAAGGGAAATCAACCTGACGACACTGGAGGACAGGAGAGATAGGGGGGACATGATAACGACATACAAAATACTGAGAGGAATTGACAAGGTGGACAAAAACAGGATGTTCCAGAGATTGGACACAGTAACAAGGGGACACAGTTGGAAGCTAAAGACACAGATGAATCACAGGGATGTTAGGAAGTATTTCTTCAGCCACAGAGTAGTCAGTAAGTGGAATAGTTTGGGAAGCGATGTAGTGGAGGCAGGATCCATACATAGCTTTAAGCAGAGGTACGATAAAGCTCACGGCTCAGGGAGAGTGACCTAGTAGCGATCAGTGAAGAGGCGGGGCCAGGAGCTCGGACTCGACCCCCGCAACCTCAACTAGGTGAGTACAACTAGGTGAGTACACACACACACATATATATATATATATATATATATATATATATATATATATGTATGTATGTATACATATATATCTTTCTTTCTTTCAACACACCGGCCGTATCCCACCGAGGCGGGGTGGGATACAGGAGAAGGGGTTACTAGCCCCTTGCTCCCGGCATTTTAGTCGCCTCTTACAACACGCATAGCTTACGGAGGAAGAATTCTGTTTCACTTCCCCATGGAGATAAGAGAAAATAAACAAGAACAAGAACTAGAAAGAAAATAGAAGAAAACTCAAAGGGGTGTGTATATATATGCTTGTACATGTATGTGTAGTGTGACCTAAGTGTAAGTAGAAGTAGCAAGACGTACCTGAAATCTTGCATGCTTATGAGACAGAAAAAAGGACACCAGCAATCCTACCATCATGTAAAACAATTACAGGCTTTCGTTTTACACTCACTTGGCAGGACGGAAGTACCTCCCTGGACGGTTGCTGTCTACCAGCCTACTACCTACAATATATATATATACGCAGGACAAGCCACGGGGGGGTGGAATCTTTAGCTCAAGCGCTTTCACACTTCTCAGTGTGTCATCAGGAGCTGTGTAATGTTGCAAGGAAATAACCAAAGCAGGGAGAGAGGTCTCAGAGTAGCGTAGGTGTCACTGGCCACGATTACCCTTAGACTGGGTTAGTGGTCGGTGCCAACCCCACCCTACCATCATCCTCCCACTACCCATATGGGGTAGGAGGGTTTCTGAGATGTCAAGTAGGAAATTATACGATATAAAAAGACAGCCCTAAGCTTTCCCTAATCGTTTATAACAGGTCATGTGTTTTGAGAAAATAAGTTTCTCGTTCGATGCTGTAGACATGGATAGCTATTATTCTGTGTGCCCTTTTTAAATAATGAAAGAAAGGAATATAATGTGCTCATTGTCCGTTTAAATGTCCTGCTCTGGGGTACTCGAATGTTCTACCCATGCACTTTGAAGTATCTCTTCCTACATATTGTCTACTATTATATATATATATATATATATATATATATATATATATATATATATATATATATATATATATATATATATATATATATATATATATGTCGTGCCGAATATGTAAAACTGGTCAGTTAGCAAGAACTCATTTAAAATTAAATCCTTTCCAAAATTTTCTCCTATGCGTTTAAAGATATATTTTTTTAAATAATGTTAATGTAAAAAATTTTAATTTTGCACCAAAAGAAACTTAGAAAACTTACCTAACCTTGTTATAACAAGATCAATTTATTTTAGCCTAACCCAACTAAATATATTTTAGATTTGTTTACAGTAGTGAAGAGCTCTGTTCCACAAGGCACAGTACTCGCCCCCATCTTATTCCTTATCCTCATATCAGACATAAACAGAGATATACACCACAGCACCGTATCATCCTTTGCGGATGATACTAGGATCTGCATGAGGCTGTCATCTGCTGAGGACGCGGTTAACCTCCAAGAAGATATAAACAAAGTTTTCCAGTGGGCAACGGTAAACAATATGATGTTCAATGAGGACAAATTCCAACTACTCCGTTATGGAAAACTGGAGGAGATAATAACTAGAACAGAGTATACTACTGACTCCAGCCATACAATAGAGCGGAAAAATAATGTAAGGGACCTGGGAGTAGTAATGTCTGAGGATCTCACTTTCAAGGATCACAACAGTGCCACGATCGCACGTGCAAAGAAAATGATAGGATGGATAATGAGAACTTTCAAAACAAGAGATGCCAAGCCCATGATGATCCTTTTCAAATCACTTGTTCTCTCTAGGCTGGAATACTGCTGTACATTAACATCTCCATTCAAAGCAGGTGAAATCGCAGATCTAGAGAGTGTACAGAGATCCTTTACTGCACGTATAAGTTCTGTCAAGCACCTTAACTACTGGGAACGCTTGGAAGCACTTGACTTGTACTCGTTGGAACGCAGGAGGGAGAGATATATCATAATCTACACTTGGAAAATCTTGGAAGGAATGGTCCCAAATCTGCACAGAGAAATCACTCCCTACGAAAGTAAAAGACTGGGCAGGCGATGCAAAATGCCCCCAATTAAAAGTAGGGGCGCCATTGGTACACTAAGGGAAAACACCATAAGTGTCCGGGGCCCAAAACTGTTTAACAGCCTCCCATCAAGCATTAGGGGAATTGCCAATAAACCCCTGGCTGCCTTCAAGAGAGAGCTGGACAGATACCTAAAGTCAGTGCCGGATCAGCCGGGCTGTGGCTCGTACGTTGGACTGCGTGCGGCCAGCAGTAACAGCCTAGTTGATCAGGCCCTGATCCATCGGGAGGCCTGGTCATGGACCGGGCCGCGGGGGCGTTGATCCCCGGAATAACCTCCAGGTATCCAGGTAGTAATTTAATACTAAACAAACACAATGAAATATATTTTTTTTCGTTAGGTTCAGAAGAATTTTGGCGAAATTATTGCATACACAAATTTTCACTTGTCCTATATGGCAAGATGAGCGTTGCTATTTAAGCCAAGATCGCAAGTTCTGACTATTCGGCACGACATATATATATATATATATATATATATATATATATATATATATATATATATATATATATATATATATATATATGTCGTGCCGAATAGGCAGAACTTGCGATCTTGGCTTAAATAGCAACGTTAATCTTGCCATATAGGACAAGTGAAAATTTGTGTATGCAATAATTTCGAGAAAATCATTCTGAACCTAACGAGAAAAATATATTTGATTGTGTTCATTTAGTACTAAATTACTGTAAACGTATTTAAAATATATTTAGTTAGGTTAGGCTAAAATAAATTGTTCTTGTTATAATAAGGTTAGGTAAGTTTTCTAAGATTCTTTTGGTGCAAAATTAAATTTTTTTATATTAACATTAATGAAAAAAATATATCTTTAAACGTATAAGAGAAAATTTCAGAAAGGACTTAATTTTAAATGAGTTCTTGCTAATTGACTAGTTTTACATATTCGGCATGACATATGTATATATATATATATATATATATATATATATATATATATATATATATATATATATATATATATATATGTATATATATATGCAAGGAATTCGCAAGAGCAGGCGAAATATACACAAACACTGATCTCTGGCTGAAGGAGACTCGAACCTACGAACCTTGGAACAAGGTTCCAAGGGGATGAGATGCAGGGGATGAGATAAAAAGCTGTAAGCCTTCTCCCTGAAAGCTGGCTGCGTTGGATCAAAGTCTAGCGCAAGCTGGACTCAAAGGTATTGGTCCAGTGTGGGTAGATTGGTAAAGCACTGCGTACCTTGTTCCAAGGTTCGTAGGTTCGAGTCTCCTTCAGCCAGAGATCAGTGTTTATATATATATATATATATATATATATATATATATATATATATATATATATATATATATATATAAGTAAAATTTCTGCATAATTGCATAAGATTGTAACAAAATAAATATAGTATTAGAGCTGAACAAGAGTCTAATGCTCTGCTTATTCACGTGACATATTTTAACCGCCCAACTGATTTTTAAAAGGCCGAAAATTCGTGAGGAATTTAAGCTATGCGTGACATGACCCGCATAATTTTTACTTGACATGTATCTTGACTCTCCCACCCGCATTATACTGGGTCGGGTATAAGGTCGTATGCAAGGTGATATTTCAACCTTGCAAGCCCTCTGCTATTCTATTATTTTTACATTTCCTTGATAATGTGAGGAATTCACGAAAGCGATTGGAAGTTATTTTTTCGCAGTGGTTGTTTTGCATATTGAGATATCAACTTTTTACTTTGATCACACACACACACACACACACACACACACACACACACACACACACACACACACACACACACACACACACACACACACACACACACACACACACATACACACACACATACACGCACACGCACACATGCACACTCAACAGGCCTAGTGTCTAATCGACATGTGCCTAGGACAAAATGGTAACTAACTAACACACACACACACACACACACACACACACACACATATATATATATTATATATATATAATATATATATATATATATATATATATATATATATATATATATATATATATATATATATATATATACTGCGATTTTGACTTATATAACAACGCTCCATTTGCCGAATAAGTCAGGCGAAAATTTGTGTATGCAATAATATCGCAAAAATCATTCTGAATCTAACGAAAAAAATACAGTAGAACCCCGGATTTCGGCCGTAATCCGTTCCAGAAGGTCGCCCGTAATCCGACCTAATATTTCTCATAAGAATTAATGTAAATACAATTAAACCATTCCATACAACCAAAAATATTAACATTTTTTAAAGACTCACGAAATCGAAATGACACAATTTCTAACGCGACGGTCTGGAGTTTTCAGACTCTCATATCGCGGGTTCTAACCCCACCCGTGATATGGTTTGTTTACAATCGTGTCATTACGATTTCGTGCGTCATGTTGACGGCTTTGAGGGGGACTTGAAATATACCTAGTTGGATGAATCTTATTGAAGCTAGCAGGCCCAGTGACTAACGCGACGGTCTGGAGTTTTGAGACTCTCTGATCGCGGGTTCTAACCCCACCCCTGGTATGTTTTTTTTTTTTTTTACATTTTTTTAAAGATTAGCTATAGTTTTACATAAACGAAACAAAGAGAACTAAATAAAATGACTAATGAAATGAATAAATGAACATTTAACATCACATTTACCTTTGCTGAAGATTCTTCTTGGCGTATGGAAGACAGGGAGGAGGAGAGAGGGAGGACTGATTATTGTTTGGAAGGGGAATTCCCCTCCATAAGGACTTCAGGTATCAAGTCCCTATTCAGGATTACTTCCCTTCTTTGTCTTTTACTGACACTAGGACCAGCTGTAGAGTCACTGCACCCCTGTCGCACAAAACAACTGTCCAGAGAGGTCTGTTTCTGGCGTCTCTTTAAGATTTGCCTGAAGTGGGACAAGGTTTTGCCACTGAACATGTTGCAGAAATGGCTTGTTTCAGCTTAATCAAGGTGATATTTCTCAATCTCAGTCTTCAACGACATACACACACACAAACACACACACACACACATGTCAGTGTCACTGACATGTATAGTATGCAAAATCATGGAGAAGATTATCAGAAGAGTGGTGGAACACCTAGAAAGGAATGATCTCATCAACAGCAGCCAACATGGTTTCAGGGACGGGAAATCCTGTGTCACAAACCTACTGGAGTTCTATGACATGGTGACAGCAGTAAGACAAGAGAGAGAGGGGTGGGTGGATTGCATTTTCTTGGACTGCAAGAAGGCGTTTGACACAGTTCCACACAAGAGATTGGTGCAAAAACTGGAGGACCAAGCAGGGATAACAGGGAAGGCACTTCAATGGATCAGGGAATACTTGTCAGGAAGACAGCAGCGAGTCATGGTACGTGGCGAGGTGTCAGAGTGGGCACCTGTGACCAGCGGGGTCCCGCAGGGGTCATTCCTAGGACCAGTGCTGTTTCTGGTATTTGTGAACGACATGACGGAAGGAATAGACTCTGAGGTGTCCCTGTTTGCAGATGACGTGAAGTTGATGAGAAGAATTCACTCGATCGAAGACCAGGCAGAACTACAAAGGGATCTGGACAGGCTGCAGACCTGGTCCAGCAATTGGCTCCTGGAGTTCAATCCCACCAAGTGCAAAGTCATGAAGATTGGGGAAGGGCAAAGAAGGCCGCAGACGGAGTACAGTCTAGGGGGTCAGAGACTACAAACCTCACTCAAGGAAAAAGATCTTGGGGTGAGTATAACACCAGGCACATCTCCTGAAGCGCACATCAACCAAATAACTGCTGCAGCATATCGGCGCCTAGCAAACCTCAGAACACCATTCCGACATCTTAATAAGGAATCATTCAGGACCCTGTACACCGTGTATGTTAGGCCCATATTGGAGTATGCGGCACCAGTTTGGAACCCACACCTAGCCAAGCACGTGAAGAAACTAGAGAAAGTGCAAAGGTTTGCAACAAGACTAGTCCCAGAGCTAAGAGGTATGTCCTACGAGGAGAGGTTAAGGGAAATCAACCTGACGACACTGGAGGACAGGAGAGATAGGGGGGACATGATAACGACATACAAAATACTGAGAGGAATTGACAAGGTGGACAAAGACAGGATGTTCCAGAGATTGGACACAGTAACAAGGGGACACAGTTGGAAGCTGAAGACACAGATGAATCACAGGGATGTTAGGAAGTATTTCTTCAACCACAGAGTAGTCAGTAAGTGGAATAGTTTGGGAAGCGATGTAGTGGAGGCAGGATCCATACATAGCTTTAAGCAGAGGTATGACAAAGCTCACGGCTCAGGGAGAGTGACCTAGTAGCGATCAGTGAGGAGGCGGGGCCAGGAGCTCGGACTCGACCCCCGCAACCTCAACTAGGTGAGTACAACTAGGTGAGTACACACACACACACACACACACACACACACACACACACACACACACACACACACACACACACACACACACACACACACACACACACACACACATACACACTCTTCAGAGCTGGGGCGAGTGCCCAAAATACAGCAGGCATTACCCCTCTGAACAGCCGCACTGAGTCGCTGAAGCAGAAAACTAGCTGTCCTGGGATCCCTAGTTACCCTGATGAGTCTTATATATATATATATTATATATATATATATATATATATATATATATATATATATATATATATATATATATATATATATATATATATATATATATATATATATATATATATATATGCAAAACAACCACTCTGAAAGAATAGAGAAATTCCAAGCGCTTTCGTGACTACTCACATTATCAAGGAACTATGAAAGTAAAGCATCCAAGGAAGCTATATAAGGGGTCTGGTCGGCACCTCACTATCAGATCCCACAACGGTTTAAACACGTGACGCGCGGCGAGCCAACTTGGAAAGGTCCTTGGCACAACTCACCCCACAAACTATTCTACCCAAGAAATAAGAAAATTTAAAGATTATTTGTCCAGTGTATTATTAAATTCTTCCCAAATTCTATTAATTATAAATGGATCTAATTTATATAAACCAAAGGAAATATTCATATTATTGTCAAAACTGCTTTTTATGAAACAAGATTCAATTATATTCCTGTCGACCATGGACTTGCTTGATACTACTTTCTCAACTTTTTGAAAATCAATTGGATGGTTAAAATCTCTTACATGAATAAATAGAGCATTGGAATCTTGTCCAGTTCTAATGCTATATTTATGTTGTTTTAATCTTAGTTCGAGATTTTTACCAGTTTGACCGTAATAAACTTTATCGCAAATTTTACAAGGAATCTTATAGACACATCCATCAGCATTTTGGGGGGAATTCTTTATCAAAAGTTTTTTTACTGTATCGAGATTTTTGAATACAACTTTAATATTAAAAGTCTTAAGAAGAGAAGGCATATCAACCAAGTTTTCATGGTAAGGGAGAACCAACATATTTTTATTTGAATAAGGCTGGTTGTCCCTTTTTGGATTGTAAAAAGTATTTCTGGCAACTTTAAAAGATTTATCAATTACATTTCTTGGGTATTTTAAATCATTACCTATTTCATAAATTTTGGATATTTCCTCATCTATGAACTCAGGACTACAAATTCGTAAAGCTCTCAGAAACATATATATATATATAGTATATATATATATATTAAAATCACAGTAAAAATAGGAAATAAAACCTGAATGCTTTCATGTGCTTACACACATCTTCAGAGCTTTTTTAATATTTTTACAAAAGATATTGCACCTAGAATCCCCTTAAAAGTGAGTACTTTAAACGATTCGCTTGTATATGGCTAATATATTTTTCCCTCTCTCACTGCCACGCATTTGCATGATTAAATCGTTGGTTGAGGAAAATATAAAGCCAGTGAAGTAGTGTGAGGGAGACGGAGGGCATAAAGTCTCAGACATTAAGTACATTAGCGGAGGCCATTCCCGGGCGAGTTATGAGCTTATGCATCAAGAGAAAAATGAGTAAGAAACGCGCTAAGTATACGCTGAAACGAGAGAAAAATCGCTAAATGTGAACGCTAAGAGGTTGCTGCTCTCTGGCTGGCTGGCGGGGTGTTCTGACAGCGTTTTAATCCCATAGCCTACCGATCGTTACCCTCCTGTGAATTTTAATTAAAAATGCGGAAACGCATAACACTGTATAATTTCTCGATTTGGGGGAGGCTCTGTGTTATGAAATGATATTTGTATAGCTAATAAACATCTTTCATGTTAGTGTTGTGTTTTTGGTGAAAATTTATGTACCTTTTGTTGTGGTAGAGGAGGACGTTTGTCGGAGAAGTTCATCTGTTGATACAGTTGTAGTGAGGTAATTTTTCATGAGTTGAAAAAGCCGTAAGGAATGAGTTACAGAAATTCAGGATGCTTTGTAATATTCCTGTTACGTGCCTGTGACCTGTATCAAGGATTCTACTACTCTGATCAACGAGGCTATTGTTGGTAGCGACCAGCTGGCTTTCATAAAAGGACAACCTGGATGATCTGTCACTTGTTGAGGATAGTGATCTGTTATAATATACAGATTATATTTTGTTCCAGAATAAGTGTATTACTATTAAAATGCCTCTCCGCATCGACGCGAATGTGGTACCTTGATGCCGCTGAAGAGCTCTTCATACTTGGAATTAAAGCCTCCTTGTCCTTCCTCGGATCACACCCAATTTCATCCCATTACCCAGGCGCACTGTGACTGAAAAGGGTTTAGATGTCTCCCCATGAACATTATAAAGCGATGGTTTGAATTATTACTAGGTAGTGCAGCCTCAAGTTTCAGACCACAACATTTGTTGTGATGTATTTCCAGCTTCCTGGAACAATAACACATTCTCACGTGATCCTCTGATATAACAAAACACACGTTGTAGAACCAGCTTCAGTTGTGACAACAAGGTTGCATTTCGCTTCAACAACAAGACAAAAAGGATACAATCCTTAAAATTGGGATAAAAGCATAGACTCATTACATAAGCAAACTTATTATATAGACCTTGAGATATGTAAACCTCTCGGTGTATATGCATTGAGATACATCTGTGAGTATTTTACACTTCTCAGTACATATGCACCGGGATCTACACTTGAGATCAATACACCTCTCGCTATGGTATTTATTACCAAGGTAATAAATACCGACAAGTTAGTTTAAAAAGACACGTAAGCAAACACTATGACATATTTATTAGAAAACGTTTCGGTCCTGGGACCTTGATCACATCTAACATACAGACATATATAATGTCTTTCTACCTCTGTATGTTTTCTAATAAATGTGTCATAGTGTTTGCTTACGTGTCTTTCTAAACCACCTCTCGCTATATATATGCCGAGATTTATGTACTTTTCATATGAGATGTAGGATGTAATGCTTTTTTAAAGTTAAGCTAAATAATTTTTATTTTAAATAAGATTATAATTTATAAAAACCGTGTTAGTGCTTATGTTTAAATTCTAAGAGAAAAAAAGACCCAAAATTAGAGTTTTTCAGTTTTAAGAAATAAATCGTATTTTTTTTCTTACTTTTCAAGGGGATTTAGTTTTTAAATTTCTCAAATCTGGGGTATTACAAATTAAAAATTCCTTCAATATCGGTGCCATCCTACTGTTGAAGGGGTCATGATCCGGTAGGAATAGGAGCAGCCCTTCCCGGGATCAAGCTTGGTCTCCTACCATTTTTCAGGAGCTGTATGACCTCTACGGGTTTGGCTCTTCCTATGAACCTAATAAAATAATAATCGCTACATCCTTGAGAGTAACATTAAAATGTTTTTCACAATGACAGTCGTACCTGGATGATAAATGTTCAAGAGAATGTTTATAAGCTCAGCAATATGAATAGGATGATCATGTAACATTAATAGTAAAGCCTATTATGTTAGGAGACGATTCATTTTGCTGCGACAGGTATCCTCTTGGTGACGGGTATTACACCTAATGCCATGTAGTCAGTTGTCGACTGTGTTATTCTTTAGGTAGCAAAATGCATCTCTTGTCTCGGTAATACTCACTGGTCGACTATACAGAAAGCATGTAAATTATACGCAAGGTTTATACCATTTTATTAATAAAGACGTTTCGTCTACAATGATGTAATGATTAATTCCCATGTGGACAAAATTTCTTTATTAGTATAATGTCATAACACTCACATGGTGTCTCGTCTACTTTGCTGGTGATCGGGAATGTAGACAGACACAAGAACACAAAACACATTATTATTATTATTATAATCAAGGGGGAAGCGCTAAACCCGGAAGATTATACAGCGCCTGGAGGGGGGGATGTGGAAGGCATTCAGGCTTAATTCGGGGAACTGGAGCACAGATTCAATTCCCTAAATCAAGAGCCCCTCACCAACATCAAGGAACCTTCCTTGAGGGGAACACAAAACAAAGCTAATGTTTGGACAACACATCGCACCAAGTAGAACTTTTTCAAGCTATGACTTGAAAATTTTTCTTTAGTTTACTGATAACCTACACTTGGGAGAGGACATTTTGGACGATAATTCGGTCTATCCTGGAGCATCATAAAGTCAACATTGTGACCAGTTAATTTCTTGGATAACTCGGTATATTATTTAAACTTTAAAGTTTCCTCTCCCAAGTGTGGATTATTTGCGAATTGTTCCAGCCACGGTGTTGTGACTTATAATCTCTAAGTATCTGTCTGCCGCTGACTTTGATGAATTTGTAGTTGGTTACTCACTTGGTGGATTCAGATCTTGGTCTGAGGAGCTGAGAACTCTTTTGGTGGATTCAGATCTTGGTCTGAGGAGCTGAGAACTCTTTTGGTGGATTCAGATCTTGGTCTGAGGAGCTGAGAACTCTTTTGGTGGATTCAGATCTTGGTCTGAGGAGCTGAGAACTCTTATTTAACTTTCCCTCGTCCACCCTCTTGCTCAGCATCTGGACCTACTACTATTACTGTAGAGAAAGTCTAGCTACCTGAAAATCCTCCTCCTAATCGACATCATTTTATCACTTTGGTTAAGAACGTCGAATGTTTGACTGACTCTGGAATTAAAACGAAATTATGTTACTGTCTATTTTAAAGTGAGCTCGGTGCGTATGTGCTTTTTATTCGTCTGTAAGTTTTTATTTTTTATCTTCATAATATATTATTAAATTTTCGCTGTGGTATGTTATAATTGGTAAAAATTTTGCTTATACACAGTCTATCTTCAATAAATATAACTTAATCAAACCAAAGTTAACCTACATAACGTAAATCCAGAAACTTAATGTATGAGAGAAATCGGTTTACCGTAGGCGGACAGGTTGCTGAGAGTAAAATTTGTCTGGCTACCGGCGGACGGAGAATAACATAATAGTAGCAGCAGCAGTAGTGTCAGCAAGATAAATAAATGAAGAGGATGAACTTGACCTATTGGACAGTGAAACCAATAACACCACACTGACATCTGAAGCGGGTGTTTTGTGACTTATAGTGCACGCCCTCTGTCTCTCCCTCTCTGTTTGTCTGTCTGTCTATCTGTCTGTCTCTCTCTTTTTTTTACACAGGGTTTGACAAGGTTAAGGATCCTTAGCTTTATTGACAAGCTATTTACAGGTTAAGGATTCCTAACTTTATTGGCAAGCTAAGAGCTGTTACCTACATCAGCTCATTTGAAAGCATTTTTATTGTTATGAGACATACAAGTAGGGAACAGGATGAAATTGGAGCCATCTGTGGGCCAGCATTTTCATTTGATCAACTGACTTTATCTCGTTGACATCATTATGCTGTACTATGCTCTCTCTCTCTCTCTCTCTCTCTCTCTCTCTCTCTCTCTCTCTCTCTCTCTCTCTCTCTCTCTCTCTCTCTCTCTCTCTCTCTCTCTCTCTCTCTCTCTCTCTCTCTCTCTCTCTCTCTCTCTCTCTCTCTCTCTCTCTCTCCCCGCAAACACACACACACACACGCCAGTAAGCCAGCAGCTACCCAGTGATAGCTTTAACAGACTTGCCACACTGCCTGATCTACGACTACCAACTTCAACTAGTGCTCTCAACCTCTGCCATTTCCATGCTTTATTCCCAGATGTTACCGTGTAAATGCTATTTGTCTAGAAGTGAAGGATGGAAATTCTGCCTATCTGCTTCCCTGCCTTTCTGTCTGCCTGCTTCCCTGCTTGCTTGTATATCTGTCAGCCTTCCTGCCTGCCTGTCAGCCTGCCTGCCTTTCTGCCTGCTTACCTGCCTGTCTCCCTACCTGCCTATCTCGCTGCCTGCCTGCCTGCCTGCCTGCCTGCCTGCCTGCCTGCCTGTCTCTCTGCATGCCTACTTGAAAAAAATATCTGACGAAAAATCTAATGACTGAAAAAACTGACCAGAGAACTAATTAAATGAAACTAACATAAGTGTCTGACTGACTGAAGGATTAATTTAACCTTTGTGGCAAAAACAGCACCGCTGTGTGACGTCATCGTGAGGCGGACGATAAGGGCTGCGGATGTGATGTGCAGAATGTGGTGCGTCTGTTGTGATGTGCAAGATGTAATATATAGGTTGTGATGTGCGGGATGTGATGTGCAGGATGTGATGCGCATGATGTGATGTGCAGGGTGTGGTGTGCAAGATGTGATGTGCAGGATGTGGGTGGTTCAGTAGTTTAAGGGACGGTGGGTGGCTGATGATGGTTCGACGATGTTTTCACATGTTGCAGTGCGTCGGTTTCTGCACGACCTATACTACAACAAAATTGATTATTAACTACCCTAGGTTAGTTTATGTTAATCTAACATAATATAAATGACGTTCTACCTGCGCGAAGGTAATTGGTAATAATAGTGAAATAAAATCAATGGAGGTTTACGTCTGGCAGCACGGAATCGATCATGGCTGCCGAGAGTGTGGGTAACCCCACGCTCTTTAATTTGGGGATGGTAGAACAGCGAAATAGTTGCCTCACATCATACGCTGGTGAAGAGCTTTTGAGCCAGGGAATTGTAGCCATCCTCTTAGATTATATCTGATAACCTTCCATTTTCCCTCGACGTTGTATGGCCCCTTCGAGTTTAGCGCTGTCCAGCTATTATGATTACAAGCTCGTTTATCTGTCGATAAGACTTAAGGCGCACGTAAGTTCCTCCGTTTTTTAATAACATGTTCATTTTTCCATTATAATCTACTTTGTCCATAATTGCTATCGCATTTCCTTTGTTTCGTAAGGTTAAGTCTAGGATCTTTCCATAATTCAAGGTATAACTTAACAAATCTTTGAGGACAAATGAACGTGTTATTAGAACATGGGGGAACTTAGGTGCCTCTTCACAGTGCTCAGTGTTAGGTTAGGTTGTATTCTTTATATATATAAATAACATCGAGAGAGGTTCTCAGTCTGTGGCCGCGGACCCGAGCGTGAGGACGCTGAGTTAGTCCAAGAGTTCTGCGAGGCTTCGATGTATTGCTCTTCCTTGATTTTTCTCAAGAGAGACCTTAAATAACAGCAAGAGAGCTTTAAATAACAGTAAGAAATCTTTTAATAGCAGCAAAAGAGCCTTAAATAACAGGAAGAGATCCTTAAATAACGGGTAGAGAAGAAAGCTTAAAATAAGAGCAAGAGAGCCTTAAATAACAGAAAGAGAACCTTAGATAACAGCAGTAAAACCTTAAATAACAGCGAAAGGATCTTACATAACAGCAAAGGAACTTGAAACAACAGCTATTTGCAGGTGAGAATCCTGTTTTTTTGAGGTTAAAAAAGAGGTCTTCGTAATCGAAAAAGTTGAGAACCAACGTTCTGTGGCACAAAGCTATGTACCCAAGCTACAAAACAGAGGGTCGAAACCTGCATGCCAAACGCAGCGGGGTAGCAACAGCCTGACTGACCAGATCACCAACTATTTGGCCTGGTGAGGCACCAAGCAGTGGAGGGATAATGATTCATAGAACACTAATTGCTCAAAAGGTGAATTTGAGGAAAATAAAATAATAAATTACATTTAAAAGTGGCAAAATGCTTTTAAAATGTAGCGTAATAAAAACGTAAATTATAAATAAATAGACAAGTTTTTATGAATTCCATAAATTATCTAAGAGCTGAAAAACATAAAGAAGTAAATCATAAAAATGAAAACCAGTGTGTGTGTGTGTTTGTGTGTGTGTGTATGTGTGTGTGTGTGTGTGTGTGTGTGTGTGTGTGTGTGTGTGTGTACTCACCTAGTTACTCACCTAGTTGAGGTTGCGGGGGTCGAGTCCGAGCTCCTGGCCCCGCCTCTTCACTGATCGCTACTAGGTCACTCTCCCTGAGCCGTGAGCTTTATCGTACCTCTGCTTAAAGCTATGTATGGATCCTGCCTCCACTACATCGCTTCCCAAACTATTCCACTTACTGACTACTCTGTGGCTGAAGAAATACTTCCTAACATCCCTGTGATTCATCTGTGTCTTTAGCTTCCAACTGTGTCCCCTTGTTACTGTGTCCAATCTCTGGAACATCCTGTTTTTGTCCACCTTGTCAATTCCTCTCAGTATTTTGTATGTCGTTATCATGTCCCCCCTATCTCTCCTGTCCTCCAGTGTCGTCAGGTTGATTTCCCTTAACCTCTCCTCGTAGGACATACCTCTTAGCTCTGGGACTAGTCTTGTTGCAAACCTTTGCACTTTCTCTAGTTTCTTTACGTGCTTGGCTAGGTGTGGGTTCCAAACTGGTGCCGCATACTCCAATATGGGCCTAACGTATACGGTGTACAGGGTCCTGAACGATTCCTTATTAAGATGTCGGAATGCTGTTCTGAGGTTTGCTAGGCGCCCATATGCTGCAGCAGTTATTTGGTTGATGTGCGCTTCAGGAGATGTGCCTGGTGTTATACTCACCCCAAGATCTTTTTCCTTGAGTGAGGTTTGTAGTCTCTGACCCCCTAGACTGTACTCCGTTTGCGGCCTTCTTTGCCCTTCCCCAATCTTCATGACTTTGCACTTGGTGGGATTGAACTCCAGGAGCCAATTGCTGGACCAGTTCTGCAGCCTGTCCAGATCCCTTTGTAGTTCTGCCTGGTCTTCGATCGAGTGTATTCTTCTCATCAACTTCACGTCATCTGCAAACAGGGACACCTCAGAGTCTATTCCTTCCGTCATGTCGTTCACAAATACCAGAAACAGCACTGGTCCTAGGACTGACCCCTGCGGGACCCCGCTGGTCACAGGTGCCCACTCTGACACCTCGCCACGTACCATGACTCGCTGCTGTCTTCCTGACAAGTATTCCCTGATCCATTGTAGTGCCTTCCCTGTTATCCCTGCTTGGTCCTCCAGTTTTTGCACCAATCTCTTGTGTGGAACTGTGTCAAACGCCTTCTTGCAGTCCAAGAAAATGCAATCCACCCACCCCTCTCTCTCTTGTCTTACTGCTGTCACCATGTCATAGAACTCCAGTAGGTTTGTGACACAGGATTTCCCGTCCCTGAAACCATGCTGGCTGCTGTTGATGAGATCATTCCTTTCTAGGTGTTCCACCACTCTTCTCCTGATAATCTTCTCCATGATTTTGCATACTATACATGTCAGTGACACTGGTCTGTAGTTTAATGCTTCATGTCTGTCTCCTTTTTTAAAGATTGGGACTACATTTGCTGTCTTCCATGCCTCAGGCAATCTCCCTGTTTCGATAGATGTATTGAATATTGTTGTTAGGGGTACACATAGCGCCTCTGCTCCCTCTCTCAATACCCATGGGGAGATGTTATCTGGCCCCATTGCCTTTGAGGTATCTAGCTCACTCAGAAGCCTCTTCACTTCTTCCTCGGTTGTGTGCACTGTGTCCAGCACTTGGTGGTGTGCCCCACCTCTCCGTCTTTCTGGAGTCCCTTCTGTCTCCTCTGTGAACACTTCTTTGAATCTCTTGTTGAGTTCTTCACATACTTCCCGGTCATTTCCTGTTGTCTCTCCTCCTTCCTTCCTTAGCCTGATTACCTGGTCCTTGACTGTTGTTTTCCTCCTGATGTGGCTGTACAACAGTTTCGGGTCAGATTTGGCTTTCGCTGCTATGTCATTTTCATATTGTCTTTGGGCCTCCCTTCTTATCTGTGCATATTCATTTCTGGCTCTACGACTGTTCTCCTTATTCTCCTGGGTCCTTTGCCTTCTATATTTCTTCCATTCCCTAGCACACTTGGTTTTTGCCTCCCTGCACCTTTGGGTAAACCATGGGCTCATCCTGGCTTTTTCATTACTCCTGTTACCCTTGGGTACAAACCTCTCCTCAGCCTCCTTGCATTTTATTGCTACATATTCCATCATCTCATTAACTGGTTTCCCTGCCAGTTCTCTGTCCCACTGAACCCCGTTCAGGTAGTTCCTCATTCCTGTGTAATCCCCTTTCTTGTAGTTTGGCTTCATTCGTCCTGGCCTTCCTGCTTCTCCCTCCACTTGTAGCTCTACTGTGTATTCGAAGCTTACAACCACATGGTCACTGGCCCCAAGGGGTCTTTCATATGTGATGTCCTCGATATCTGCACTACTGAAGGTGAATACTAAGTCCAGCCTTGCTGGTTCATCCTCTCCTCTCTCTCTTGTAGTGTCCCTTACGTGTTGGTACATGAAGTTCTCCAGTACCACCTCCATCATCTTAGCCCTCCAAGTATCTTGGCCCCCATGTGGGTCCAAGTTCTCCCAATCTATCTCCTTGTGGTTAAAGTCACCCATGATCAGGAGCTTTGCCCTGCATGCATGAGCTCTTCTGGCCACTCTAGCTAGTGTGTCAACCATCGCTCTATTGCTCTCGTCGTACTCTTGCCTTGGCCTCCTGCTGTTCTGTGGTGGGTTATACATCACTGCTATTACCACCTTGGGACCTCCAGAGTGAAGTGTTCCCACTATGTAATCACTTTCTTCTCCGCTATCTTCTCTCTCCAGCTCATCAAAATTCCAGCGATTTTTGATCAGCAACGCCACTCCTCCACCCCCCCTGTTCCCTCTGTCTTTCCTCAGGATTTGGTATCCCGTTGGAAAGATGGCATCTGTTATCATACCTGTAAGCTTGGTTTCTGTGAGAGCTATGATGTCCGGTGATGCTTCTTTGACTCTTTCTTGCCACTCCTCCCACTTATTTGTTATTCCATCAGCGTTTGTGTACCATACCTTCAGTTTCCTTTCCAACACTGTGGTTTGGGGGGCCTGTGAGGGTGGGAGACCTGGTGGCATACTGTGGGGTTCTATAGCTTGGTGTTGGGTGGAGGCTGTGGGTATGGATTGTAGGGTGTGTTGGGATGGTGTGATAGGTTGTATGGTTCTGAGAGTAGTTGTGTGTGTGCTTGCCCTTGCTGTTCTGTCCTGCTCTGACAGACCTCTGCTGGTTCCCTCCTTGTCTCTTTTCCTAGCTCCTTTCGCTTTTTTGTCCTCTCCCTCAGCTGCTGTCGTTCTGATTTTGTTCTGTCTCTGTCTAGGAACACCCTCTTGTACTCTTCCGAGTATTTCAATCGTGGTTTCTCTTGGAGGATCCTGTTCCGCACTGTTTCCGTCCTGAGAATCAGCTTGATTGGTCGGTTTCTCACCTTCGAGTACCCCCCTATTCTCTGAAAATTTACAATCTCGTCCCTCTCTTCACCTATTTCTGTTATGATTTTCTCAATCTCCTTCCTTTCTTCCTGCTTCCTTTCAGTGTGTGTCCTTTCCTCTCTCTCCTGAAGCCCATGTGTGTGTGTGTGTGTGTGTGTGTGCATGTGTTTGCATGTGCGTGTTTGCGTGTACTCACCTAATTGTACTCGCCTAATTGTGGTTGCAGGGGTCGATACTCAGCTCCTGGCCCCTCCTCTTCACTGACCGCTACTGGGTCCTCCCTCTCACTGCTCCATGAGCTTTATCATACCTCGTCTTAAAACTATGTTTAGTTCCTGCCTCCACTACATCGTCTGCCATACTATTCCACTTCCTAACTACTCTGTGGCTGAAGAAATACTTCCTAACATCCCTTTGATTCATTTGAGTCTTCAGCTTCCAGTTGTGACCCCTTGTTTCTGTGTCCCATCTTTGGAACATCCTGTGTCTGTCCACCTTGTTTATTCCATGCAGTATTTTGTATGTCGTTATCATGTCTCCCCTGACCCTCCTGTCCTCCAGTGTCGTCAGACCGATTTCCCTTAACCTTTGTTCATAGGACATTCCCCTTAGCTCTGGAACTAGCCTTGTTGCAAACCTTTGCACTTTCTCTAATTTCTTGACGTGTTTGACCAGGTGTGGGTTCCAAACTGGTGCTGCGTACTCCAGTATGGGCCTGACGTACACAGTGTATAATGTCTTGAACGAATCCTTACTTAGGTACCGGAACGCTATTCTCAGGTTTGCCAGGCACCCATATGCCGCAGCAGTTATCTGGTTAATGTGTGATTCTGGCGATGTACTCGGTATTATACTCACTCCTAGGTCTTTCTCCTTGAGTGAGGTTTGCAGCCTTTGGCCACCTTGCCTATACTCTGTCTGCTTGCGTGTGTGTGTGTGTGTGTGTGTGTGTGTGTGTGTGTGTGTGTGTGTGTGTGTGTGTGTGTGTGTGTGTTAGTTACCATTTGGTCCTAGGTACATGTCGATTAGACACTAGGCCTGTTGTATGTGCATTCGTGTGTGTGTCTGTGTGTATGTGCGTGTGTGTGTGTTTGTGTGTGTGTGTATGCGTTTGTGTGTGTTTGTGTGTGTTTGTGTGTGTGTGTGTGTGTACTCACCTATTTGTGGTTGCAGGGGTCGAGTCTTAGCTCCTGGCCCCGCCTCTTCACCGGTTGCTACTGGGCCCTCTCTCTCCCCGCTCCATGAGCTTTATCAAACCTCGTCTTAAAACTGTGTATGGTTCCTGCCTCCACTACGTCATTTTCTAGGCTATTCCACTGCCGTACAACTCTATGACTGAAGAAATACTTCCTACTATCTCTCTGACTCATTTGTGTCTTCAACTTCCAATTGTGGCCTCTTGTTTCTGTGTTCCCTCCCTGGAACATCCTGTCTTTGTCCACCTTGTCTATTCCACGCAGTATTTTATATGTCGTTATCATGTCTCCCCTGACCCTCCTGTCCTCCAGTGTCGTCAGGCCGATTTCCCTTAATCTTTCTTCATAGGACATTCCCCTTAGCTCTGGAACTAACCTTGTCGCAAACCTTTGTACTTTCTCTAGTTTCTTGACGTGCTTTATCAAGTGCGGGTTCCAAACAGGTGTTGCATACTCCAGTATGGGCCTGACATACACGGTGTACAGTGTCTTGAATGATTCCTTACTAAGGTATCGGAATGCTGTTCTCAGGTTTGCCAGGCGCCCATATGCTGCAGCAGTTATCTGATTGATGTGTGCTTCCGGACACATGCTCGGTGTTATACTCACCCCAAGATCTTTCTCCTTGAGTGAGGTTTGCAGTCTTTGGCCACCTAGCCTATACTCTGTCTGTGGTCTTCTGTGCCCTTCCCCTATCTTCATGACTTTGCATTTGGCAGGATTAAATTCGAGAAGCCATTTGCTGGACCAGGTGTCCAGTCTGTCCAGGTGTGTGCGTGTGTGCGTGTGGTGTGTGTGTGTGTGTGTGTGTGTGTGTGTGTGTGTGTGTGTGTGTGTGTGTGTGTGTGTGTGTGTGTGTGTGTGCGTGTGCTTGTGTATCCGTGTGTGTGCGCGTGTGTGTACTCACCTAGTTATGGTTGCAGGGGTCGATTCACAGCTCCTGACCCCGCCTCTTCACTGGCCGCTACTAGGTCACTCTTCCTGCTCCATGAGCTTTATCATACCTCTTCTTAAAGCTATGTATGGATCCTGCCTCCACTACATCACTTCCCAGACTATTCCATTTCCTGACAACTCTGTGACTGAAGAAATACTTCCTAACATCCCTGTGATTCATCTGTGTCTTCAACTTCCAACTGTGACCCGTTGTTGCTGTGTCCCTTGTCGATTCCTCTCAATATTCTATGTTGTTATCAAACCAGTCTCCCTTATCTTTCCTGTCCTCCAGTGTCGTCAGGTTGATTTCCCTTAACCTTTCCTCGTTGGACATGCCCCTTAGCAGTGTGTATGTGTGTGTGTGTGTGTGTTAGTTACCTTTTTTTTTTTGTCCTAGGCACATGTCGATTAGACACTAGGCCTGTTGTATATGCGTGAGTGTATGTGTGCGTGTATGGGTGTGTGTGCGTGTGTGTGTGTACTCACCTAGTTGACTCACCTAGTTGAGGTTGCGGGGGTCGAGTCCGAGCTCCTGGCCCCGCCTCTTCACTGATCGCTACTAGGTCACTCTCCCTGAGCCGTGAGCTTTATCATACCTCTGCTTAAAGCTATGTATGGATCCTGCCTCCACTACATCGCTTCCCAAACTATTCCACTTACTGACTACTCTGTGGCTGAAGAAATACTTCCTAACATCCCTGTGATTCATCTGTGTCTTCAGCTTCCAACTGTGTCCCCTTGTTACTGTGTCCAATCTCTGGAACATCCTGTCTTTGTCCATCTTGTCAATTCCTCTCAGTATTTTGTATGTCGTTATCATGTCCCCCCTATCTCTCCTGTCCTCCAGTGCCGTCAGGTTGATTTCCCTTAACCTCTCCTCGTAGGACATACCTCTTAGCTCTGGGACTAGTCTTGTTGCAAACCTTTGCACTTTCTCTAGTAAACATCGAGGCCTCGCGGTCTGAGCTTTGCTCAGACCTTTGCAACACAATTATCCTAGAACATTTGTGAGGTTATACCATGAATTGAGGAAAAATCCTAGACATCACCTTACGAAACAGACAAAGCAAGTGTGTGTATGTGTGTGTGTGTGTGTGTGTGTGTGTGTGTGTGTGTGTGTGTGTGTGTGTGTGTGTGTGTGTGTGTGTTACCATTTTGTCCTAGGCACATGTCGATTAGACACTAGGCCTGTTGTATATGCGTGCTTGTATGTGTGCATGTGTGTGAATGTGTGTGTGTGTGTGTGTGTGTGTGTGTGTGTGTGTGTGTGTGTGTGTGTGTGTGTGTGTGTGTGTGTGTGTGTGTGTGTGTGTGTACACATTCCCCAAAATTCATGGTATCAGATATTCTTCATTATTTAAGAGACACACTGGTTGAATGTAATATAGCGGTTGTGCAGTATTTAATAATCCATTCACATCCTTATAATATAAATAAAGTTCAGAAATGATGTTTCAGGATTGAAATGAATGCTTTTACCTCACAGATGCTGGTTTAGCAGTAAATGAACTTCGTAATATATCTGTAGTCTTGATTTTCTACATAAAAACCATGGAAAAGGTATAGTATCGACGGGTTAATGCACATCCAGAGCTGTGTGGGTGTGTCTCTGTGTACATTATTACATCGCAAATTTAGTTTAATCCTTATTTTAAAAATTAAATATTCCTTGATTGGTGGTGTACAGGTGATGTATGGATATTCATTAAACCTTTAGTGTAAGAAACAAGACGGGGAGAGTTTGGTTAATATCGGAGTGAGAAAACACACACTCTCTCTCTCTCTCTCTCTCTCTCTCTCTCTCTCTCTCTCTCTCTCTCTCTCTCTCTCTCTCTCTCTCTCTCTCTCTCTCTCTCTCTCTCTCTCTCTCTCTCCCTCTCTCTCTCTTCCATCTCTCTATGATCTCTGTCTCCCTCTTTTCCTCTCTCTCCCACACCATATGAAGCTGTATATCATCATTGCCTTGCTCGATACTCAATAACAGACCGAGTGAGCAATTGCCTTTAAGAACCAATACACAACAAAGGTAGTTTCTGTACGCACCTCCACCGCGCATATGAAACCCAGTTTGATGTACTCCATTACCAGTAAATTTACAATCCCAAGGGCACTAGTTTCTATATTTACACACACACACACACACAATATATATATATATATATATATATATATATATATATATATATATATATATATATATATATATATATATATATATGTATATATATATATATATATATATATATATATATATATATATATATACATATATATATATATACATATATATATATATGTCGTGCCGAATAGGCAGAACTTGCGATCTTGGCTTAAATAGCAACGCTCATCTTGCCATATAGGACAAGTGAAAATTTCTGTATGCAATAATTTCGCCAAAATCATTCTGAACCTAACGAAAAAAATATATTTCACTGTGTTTGTTTAGTATTAAATTACTGTAAACAAATCTAAAATATATTTAGTTGGGTTAGGCTAAAATAAATTGTTCTTGTTATAACAAGGTTAGGTAAGTTTTCTAATATTCTTTTGATGCAAAAATAAATTTTTTTACATTAACATTAATGAAAAAAATATATCTTTAAACGTATAAGAGGAAATTTTAGAAAGGTCTTAATTTTAAATGAGTTCTTGCTAACTGACCAGTTTTACATATTCGGCACGACATATATATATATATAAATATATATATTTATATATATATATATATATATATATATATATATATATGTCGTGCCGAATAGGCAGAACTTGCGATCTTGGCTTAAATAGCAACGCTCATCTTGCCGTATAGGACAAGCGAAAATTTGTGTATGCAATAATTTCGCCAAAATAATTCTGAACCTAACGAAAAAAATATATTTCACTGTGTTTGTTTAGTATTAAATTATTGTAAACAAATCTAAAATATATATAGCTGGGTTAGGCTAAAATAAATTGTTCTTGTTATAATAAGGTTAGGTAAGTTTTCTAAGGTCCTTTTGGTGCAAAATTATAAATTTTTACACCAACATTAATGAAAAAATATATCTTTAAACGTATAAGAGAAAATTTAGACGAGTTCTTGCTAATTGACCAGTTTTACGTTTTCGGCACACACACACACACACACACACACACACACACACACACACATATATATATTTATTATTTTTTATTATTTTATTTTATTTTATTATCACACTGGCCGATTCCCACCAAGGCAGGGTGGCCCGAAAAAGAAAAACTTTCACCATCATTCACTCCATCACTGTCTTGCCAGACGGGTGCTTTGCACTACAGTTTTTAAACTGCAACATTAACACCCCTCCTTCAGAGTGCAGGCACTGTACTTCCCATCTCCAGGACTCAAGTCCGGCCTGCCGGTTTCCCTGAATCCCTTCATAAATGTTACTTTGCTCACACTCCAACAGCACGTCAAGTATTAAAAACCATTTGTCTCCATTCACTCCTATCAAACACGCTCACGCATGCCTGCTGGAAGTCCAAGCCCCTCGCACACAAAACCTCCTTTACCCCCTCCCTCCAACCCTTCCTAGGCCGACCCCTACCCCGCCTTCCTTCCACTACAGACTGATACACTCTTGAAGTCATTCTGTTTCGCTCCATTCTCTCTACATGTCCGAACCACCTCAACAACCCTTCCTCAGCCCTCTGGACAACAGTTTTGGTAATCCCGCACCTCCTCCTAACTTCCAAACTACGAATTCTCTGCATTATATTCACACCACACATTGCCCTCAGACATGACATCTCCACTGCCTCCAGCCTTCTCCTCGCTGCAACATTCATCACCCACGCTTCACACCCATATAAGAGCGTTGGTAAAACTATACTCTCATACATTCCCCTCTTTGCCTCCAAGGACAAAGTTCTTTGTCTCCACAGACTCCTAAGTGCACCACTCACTCTTTTTCCCTCATCAATTCTATGATTCACCTCATCTTTCATAGACCCATCCGCTGACACGTCCACTCCCAAATATCTGAATACGTTCACCTCCTCCATACTCTCTCCCTCCAATCTGATATTCAATCTTTCATCACCTAATCTTTTTGTTATCCTCATAACCTTACTCTTTCCTGTATTCACCTTTAATTTTCTTCTTTTGCACACCCTACCAAATTCATCCACCAATCTCTGCAGCTTCTCTTCAGAATCTCCCAAGAGCACAGTGTCATCAGCAAGGAGCAGCTGTGACAACTCCCACTTTGTGTGTGATTCTTTATCTTTTAACTCCACGCCTCTTGCCAAGACCCTCGCATTTACTTCTCTTACAACCCCATCTATAAATATATTAAACACCCACGGTGACATCACACATCCTTGTCTAAGGCCTACTTTTACTGGGAAAAAATTTCCCTCTTTCCTACATACTCTACATACATACTCTACATATATATATATATATATATATATATATATATATATATATATATATATATATATATATATATATATATATATATATATATATATATTTATATATTAATGTGTGTGTGTATATGTGTGGTGCCAAATAGGTAAAACTTGTGATTTTGGCTTAAATAGCAACGCTCTTCTTGCCAAATAAGGCAAGCGAAAATTTGTGTATGCAATAATTTCTTACAAATCATTCTGAACCTAATGAAAAAAAAATATATTTCATTGTGTTTCTTTATTATTAAATTATTGTAAACTTATCTAAAATGTATTTAATTGGATTAGGCTAAATTAAATTGCGCTTGTTTTAATAAGGTTAGGTAGCTTTTCTAAGGTTTTTTGGGTTCAAAATTATTAATTTTTACTTCAACATAAATGAAAGAAATATATCTTTTAATGTATAAGAGAATTTTTTTTACAAAGGACTTAATTTTAAATGAGTTCTTGCTAATTGACCAGATTTACCCACTCTGTGTGTGTGTGTGTGTGTGTGTGTGTGTGTGTGTGTGTGTGTGTTTGTTTCCATGTTTTTACCATAAAAACTGTATCTTTATGATCCTGTCATTATATTTTATTCATGCGATATAATATAAAACTGTCTGTGGTTTTCTCTATGGTGAAAATTTTAATATATTTTGTTCTGAAGTTAGTATAATTTTTTTTTTTTTTTTTTGATTCGGGGTAGATAATATAATACCATTTCGAGGAGGAAAATGTGTGATTTTGAAAATTATAGCAAGAATTTATATCGTAGACTATTTTTTTTTTTACTTCTCTGTGTGATGAACTCTATTGTTGCAGCAATTTACATAATGGAATAAACTTCAGATCTCATGAAAAAAAGACGTCCACGTATCATGTGATTTATCGTATATGTAATAAAGCGGCTGGATGATGGCCAAGTGAAATGATTCACTCTGTTATGGATCTTAATGAACCACTGCCGACCAGAGTGAAGAAAAGAAACAAGTTGCAAAGCAAACTTTTGATCAATAGGATATATGGTACATTTATTACCGAAACGTTTCGCCGGTGGGGGAGGGTAATGTTTCGCTCTGTGTAAAGCATCATCGTCAAGGAGCGATACCGTGTCTCAATAAAAGCTTGTTGCACGACATATGTTTTCTGGAGTCTTTTATCTCGATTGTAATAGTTGGTGTTACACTTGGTGCCGTGTGGGTTTTGTGGAATCATTCATAATAAATTGTGGTACATTTTTTAATAAGGAAGTTTTTTTTTAGGGGTTGGGGCTGTTAACGAATGACATTTACGTGATTGTGAATTTGGCAAGTTATTTCAGGTACTTGTATATTGTACCGTTACTCACACACACATACACACACACACACACACACACACACACACACACACACACACACACACACACACACACACACACACACACACACACACACACACACACACACACACTCAGCAACAAGGGGTCACAACTGGAAGTTGAAAACTTAGAGGAGTCACAGAGATGCTAATGAGTGTTTCGTTAGTCATAGAGTTGTCAGGAACTGGAACAATCTTGAGATTGATGTAGTGGAGGCAGGATCCTTACATAGCTTTAAGAAGGGGTACGATAAAGCTCATGGAGCAAAGAGAGAGTGGATTTAGAAGTGACCAGCGAAGAGGCGGGGCCAGGAGCTGTGAATCGACCCCTCCAACCACAAATAGGTGAGTACTGCTCTCTCTCTTCCACCCTACACTCCTACCTGTATACTCACACTTACATTTATACTCACACACAAATGCGACATGTGTTTATCAACAAGTGCATTTAACAGCTGCCAACTAAGACACTGATTAGTTTTAGATCTTATTTCCACCCAGTTTCCTTACATAGTCTACATGCCTATCCTTCATTTACTGAAGAAAGAAGAGAGTGCCACTCAGTGTCCCTAACCCTGACTATCACCTGCAGCTTGATTATAAATAAAGTCACTGAAAATCTGGGTTCACCATACTGAGTTGCTAGTGCCTTTACCAAGTGACTTGACGCTGGTTCACGACGGTTCACAATGTCGTCTGAACTTTCCTTACCGATGTGTGGATTATTTGTGAATTGTTTCATCCGTGGTAGTCTGGTTTATAAATTATATTTGTTTACCATTTAGCAAAATAAAGCAAATATATCTGCATGTTATACGAAAAGCAAGATACGGGAGAACTTAATTTGCTGTAAATATTGTAGCAAAATTTTGTGTGAAAGAAAATACATTATTCAGTATAATAGAGCTCAGTACGATTTTAGAAAGAGTTCTTGACAGTCAACTTAACGCATTATTGTTAACCATAAAGTAGTATAAGTACAACTTTCACAAATAATATAATTTTAGTTGATATGAACACTAATCTAGGAATAGTTCCGTAGTTAATGTTTACATTAGGTTTAAAGTTATCGACTACAAAAGAATTATTAAGGTTGTGTGCTAACTTGTGCACAACCAGTCAAGGAGACTTAATTCTTAAAACTGGTATTAAAGTAACATTTCAGGATATATTCTGTGTGATACAAACTTCTCGGTGTATTAACCTTGCTATGGAAATGATTGATTTGTTTGGTTTAAAGCCTATTGATAATTCAAACGGTCATTAAAATTTGCTTCTTTATAAACCATTAATCAAGGATACTTTAGTCCCTGATATTGGGATTAAAATCAACTCTTAAGTGTATATACACACACGGAGATATACACCCATCAAAGAGTACATGCGTTGTTGCTCTCAGAGTAATATCTGGAACTCATTACACTATAATTCAAAATGCTTTAGATATACAACGTTAATTACATCAGTTACATTAGGAAATGGGGAAAAATGCTATCTTTACATATAACGGGAAGACAAATGACCATGGGGCGTTATCCCCTGCAGCCATATTGCTCAGACGATAATATGTGACAAGGGAAATCACATAAACAAGGCATTGTGTAACAGGGCGGAAACTCTGAATTTAAGCAGGACATTTTCCCGATCTCAACGTGGCTACCGGGGTAATTGCAGAGACCCAGTTAGTGGCATTAAATCCCCCACAACGAGATCGCTCATTTGGGAACGCTGCCAAAGGCTTCCAGGAGAATTTAGGTAAATATGGAATATTGAAATCGGATTTGCAAGCGCTCTGAATTTTGTGGGTCCAGGTGAAGAAGAGATGCATCGCGTCAGAGTGCAAATGTTAATGTGATAGCTTTCAGATAGAAATATTAAAGGAATATTCGTATATTAATATATTCCTACAGTGACAGGTGAAGATGTTAATATATTTATGCACGCGTTAAGCGATGACAAGTTAAAATGTTAATATATCAATACACTGAAAGTGAAGATGTTAATATATCAATACACTGAAAGTGACTATGATATTACATCACTACACTGAAAGTGAAGATGTTAATATATCAATACACTGAAAGTGACTATGATATTACATCACTACACTGAAAGTGAAGATGTTAATATGTTCAGGAACCGACAAGTGAAGATTCTAATATATTCATGCTTTTATACGTGAGGATGTTTATATCTTT